>NC_060173.1:17937361-17957361 GCF_021184085.1 Oncorhynchus gorbuscha
TGCTTACGTCATTTCACTCCTTTCTGGCCGGGCTTGAGAATGGGGCACAGCTATCTGGGAGGCAAGGGCTGATTGCTCTAACAAGTTCCAGAACTTTAAAGAGGAGATGATTCGGGTTTTTGACCGTTCAGTTTTTGGTAGGGAGGCTTCTAGGGCCCTGGCCTCCTTATGCCAAGGTGAACGGTCCATAACGGATTATTCTATTGAGTTTCGCACTCTTGCTGCCTCTAGTGAGTGGAACGAGCCGGCGCTGCTCGCTCGTTTTCTGGAGGGACTCCACGCAGTGGTTAAGGATGAGATTCTCTCCCGGGAGGTTCCTTCAGATGTGGACTCTTTGATTGCTCTCGCCATCCGCATAGAACGACGGGTAGATCTTCGTCACCGGGCTCGTGGAAGAGAGCTCGCATCAACGGTGTTTCCCTGCTCCGCATCGCAACCATCTCCCTCCTCTGGCTCAGAGACTGAGCCCATGCAGCTGGGAGGGATTCGCATCTCGACTAAGGAGAGGGAACGGAGGATCACCAACCGCCTGTGCCTCTATTGCGGAGTTGCTGGACATTTTGTTAATTCATGTCCAGTAAAGCCAGAGCTCATCTGTAAGCGGAGGGCTACAGGTGAGCGCAACTACTCAAGTCTCTCCATCAAAATCCTGTACTACTTTGTCGGTCCATCTACGCTGGACCGGTTCGGGTGCTACATGTAGTGCCTTGATAGACTCTGGGGCTGAGGGTTGTTTCATGGACGAAGCATGGGTTCGGAAACATGACATTCCTTTCAGAGAGTTAGAGAAGCCTACGCCCATGTTCGCCTTAGATGGTAGTCATCTTCCCAGTATCAGATTTGAGACACTACCTTTAACCCTCACAGTATCTGGTAACCACAGTGAGACTATTTCTTTTTGATTTTCCGTTCACCGTTTACACCTGTTGTTTTGGGTCATCCCTGGCTAGTATGTCATAATCCTTCTATTAATTGGTCTAGTAATTCTATCCTATCCTGGAACGTTTCTTGTCATGTGAAGTGTTTAATGTCTGCCATCCCTCCCGTTTCTTCTGTCCCTACTTCTCAGGAGGAACCTGGCGATTTGACAGGAGTGCCGGAGGAATATCATGATCTGCGCACGGTCTTCAGTCGGTCCCGAGCCAACTCCCTTCCTCCTCACCGGTCGTATGATTGTAGTATTGATCTCCTTCCGGGGACCACTCCTCCTCGGGGTAGACTATACTCTCTGTCGGCTCCCGAACGTAAGGCTCTCGAGGATTATTTGTCTGTGTCTCTTGACGCCGGTACCATAGTGCCTTCTTCCTCTCCGGCCGGGGCGGGGTTCTTTTTGTTAAGAAGAAGGACGGTACTCTGCGCCCCTGCGTGGATTATCGAGGGCTGAATGACATAACGGTTAAGAATCGTTATCCGCTTCCCCTTATGTCATCAGCCTTCGAGATTCTGCAGGGAGCCAGGTGCTTTACTAAGTTGGACCTTCGTAACGCTTACCATCTCGTGCGCATCAGAGAGGGGGGGACGAGTGGAAAACGGCGTTTAACACTCCGTTAGGGCATTTTGAGTACCGGGTTCTGCCGTTCGGTCTCGCCAATGCGCCAGCTGTTTTTCAGGCATTAGTTAATGATGTTCTGAGAGACATGCTGAACATCTTTGTTTTTGTCTATCTTGACGATATCCTGATTTTTTCTCCGTCACTCGAGATTCATGTTCAGCACGTTCGACGTGTTCTACAGCGCCTTTTAGAGAATTGTCTCTACGTAAAGGCTGAGAAGTGCTCTTTTCATGTCTCCTCCGTTACTTTTCTCGGTTCCGTTATTTCCGCTGAAGGCATTCAGATGGATTCCGCTAAGGTCCAAGCTGTCAGTGATTGGCCCGTTCCAAGGTCACGTGTCGAGTTGCAGCGCTTTTTAGGTTTCGCTAATTTCTATCGGCGTTTCATTCGTAATTTCGGTCAAGTTGCTGCCCCTCTCACAGCTCTTACTTCTGTCAAGACGTGTTTTAAGTGGTCTGGTTCCGCCCAGGGAGCTTTTGATCTTCTAAAAGAACGTTTTACGTCCGCTCCTATCCTCGTTACTCCTGACGTCACTAGACAATTCATTGTCGAGGTTGACGCTTCAGAGGTAGGCGTGGGAGCCATTCTATCCCAGCGCTTCCAGTCTGACGATAAGGTTCATCCTTGCGCTTATTTTTCTCATCGCCTGTCGCCATCTGAGCGCAACTATGATGTGGGTAACCGTGAACTGCTCGCCATCCGCTTAGCCCTAGGCGAATGGCGACAGTGGTTGGAGGGGCGACCGTTCCTTTTGTCGTTTGGACAGACCATAAGAACCTTGAGTACATCCGTTCTGCCAAACGACTTAATGCCCGTCAAGCTCGTTGGGCGTTGTTTTTCGCTCGTTTCGAGTTTGTGATTTCTTACCGTCCGGGTAGCAAGAACACCAAGCCTGATGCCTTATCCCGTCTGTTTAGTTCTTCTGTGGCTTCTACTGATCCCGAGGGATTCTTCCTTATGGGCGTGTTGTCGGGTTAACAGTCTGGGAATTGAAAGACAGGTTAAGCAAGCACTCACGCACACTGCGTCGCCGCGCGCTTGTCCTAGTAACCTCCTTTTCGTTCCTGTTTCCACTCGTCTGGCTGTTCTTCAGTGGGCTCACTCTGCCAAGTTAGCTGGTCATCCCGGTGTTCGAGGCACTCTTGCGTCTATTCGCCAGCGCTTTTGGTGGCCGACTCAGGAGCGTGACACGCGCCGTTTCGTGGCTGCTTGTTCGGACTGCGCGCAGACTAAGTCGGGTAACTCTCCTCCTGCCGGTCGTCTCAGACCGCTCCCCATTCCTTCTCGACCATGGTCTCACATCGCCCTAGACTTCATTACCGGTCTGCCTTTGTCTGCGGGGAAGACTGTGATTCTTACGGTTGTCGATAGGTTCTCTAAGGCGGCACATTTCATTCCCCTCGCTAAACTTCCTTCCGCTAAGGAGACGGCACAAATCATTATCGAGAATGTATTCAGAATTCATGGCCTCCCGTTAGACGCCGTTTCAGACAGAGGTCCGCAATTCACGTCACAGTTTTGGAGGGAGTTCTGTCGTTTGATTGGTGCGTCCGTCAGTCTCTCTTCCGGGTTTCATCCCCAGTCTAACGGTCAAGCAGAGAGGGCCAATCAGACGATTGGTCGCATACTACGCAGCCTTTCTTTCAGAAACCCTGCGTCTTGGGCAGAACAGCTCCCTGGGCAGAATACGCTCACAATTCGCTTCCTTCGTCTGCTACCGGGTTATCTCCGTTTCAGAGTAGTCTGGGTTACCAGCCTCCTCTGTTCTCATCCCAGCTTGCCGAGTCCAGCGTTCCCTCCGCTCAAGCGTTTGTCCAACGTTGTGAGCGCACCTGGAGGAGGGTGAGGTCTGCACTTTGCCGTTACAGGGCACAGACTGTGAGAGCCGCCAATAAACGCAGGATTAAGAGTCCAAGGTATTGTTGCGGCCAGAGAGTGTGGCTTTCCACTCGCAACCTTCCTCTTACGACAGCTTCTCGTAAGTTGACTCCGCGGTTCATTGGTCCGTTCCGTGTCTCCCAGGTCGTCAATCCTGTCGCTGTGCGACTGCTTCTTCCGCGACATCTTCGTCGCGTCCATCCTGTCTTCCATGTCTCCTGTGTCAAGCCCTTTCTTCGCACTCCCGTTCGTCTTCCCTCCCCCCCTCCCGTCCTTGTCGAGAGCGCACCTATTTACAAGGTACATAAGATCATGGACATGCGTTCTCGGGGACGGGGTCACCAATACTTAGTGGATTGGGAGGGTTACGGTCCTGAGGAGAGGAGTTGGGTTCCGTCTCGGGACGTGCTGGACCGTTCACTCATTGATGATTTCCTCCGTTGCCGCCAGGATTCCTCCTCGAGTGCGCCAGGAGGCGCTCGGTGAGTGGGGGGGGTACTGTCATGTTTTGTCATATATTGTCTTGTCCTTGTGCTTCCCCATTCTATTCGTTTCCCTCTGCTGGTCTTATTAGGTTCTTTCCCTCTTTCTATCCCTCTCTCTCCCCCTCCCTCTCTCACTCTCTCGCTCTCTCTTCTCTCTATCGTTCCGTTCCTGCTCCCAGCTGTTCCTATTCCCCTAATCATCATTTAGCCTTCCCACACCTGTTCCCGATCCTTTTCCCTGATTAGAGTCCCTATTTCTCTCCTTGTTATTCGTTTCTGCCCTGTCGGTTCCTTGTCTAGAATTCACCGTGCTGTGTTTGTGTATCGCCCTGTCGTGTCGTGTTTTCCTCAGATGCTGCGTGGTGAGCAGGTGTCTGAGTCTGTCTGGTTCAAGTGCCTTCCCGAGGCAACCTGCTGTTCACCTGCTGTTCAAGATCGAGTCTCCAGTTTGTCCTCGTCATTTTCGAGTGAAAGTTGTGTTTTTTTGATTGTATTTACTTTACTGGATTAAAGACTCTGTTTTCGCCAAGTCGCTTTTGGGTCCTCTTTCACCAGCATGACAGTGACTGTATGGTCCAATAATGGTGTGTATGTGAAATGATTAATTATATGCGATGCAAATCCATGTACAGATTGATTCAGACTCAAATGACTGTCACAATAGGCAGACAGACAATGTCTTGTGAAACCTAGAAATCTCTTCTCCCTGTGTGTGCAGCATAGAGGTAACACAAAATCAGTTATGAAATCATACTAATGGTTATGCAATCTGAAATAAAACAGAGGAAGTGAATAGGCTTACAACAGAGAGACGCTTGGTTTCTTGTCATGGATGGCCCAGGCTGGGCCAGCTTAGCGGTTTAGCGCTGGCCCAGCTGACCCGGCTTGCTCTTTGAGATCCAGACAGCTGTGATTGCGGTAGAGATTTCACACAGTGTAATTACCACACTGACACCAGGGACCCTCAACGTAGGGGGGCTCTGTGGAGGAGCAGGAGTAGGAGAGAAAGAAAAAGGAGCTCTACTCTACAGGTTATTAGCACTAAACACGGAGGGAACTGAAATGGCGGAGTCAATGAGCAATCTGAAGGCCTATCAAGCCTCATCAGGAACAGCGGGGAGGAGAGTGCCTCAGTTCATCAGCTCCCTCTCCGACTTCTGGGGAAAATTACAGTAATTAAAAAGGCAGCTAAGTACTGCTGCCGAGCCTGGCAGCCAGGGATCCTTTCTTCACCCATCACCTTCAGCTTGGGCGGCTGATTTTGCATGACCTTTCTATCCCCTGGCTCTGGCCTGGCGGTCGCTGGATCTTTGTCTGTGTGGCTGGAGCAGACAGAAAGAAAAGAGGGAGATAATTACTGGGCCTTGGGCTGATGCTGTATTGATCAGGGAAAAATGTGCCCAGGCAAAATGAGAGTCCAACACTATGGAGCTTGGCAAATCGAAAAGGTAATTCCAGCCTTGGTACAACTCGGCCCTTCTCTCTCTCTCTTTCTCTACTCTTCACTCTCGCTACCCTTTCATTAAAAAGCAGCTGTGATATTACCGAATCAATACACAACACTAGATTGATTCTGCTGTCGGCGAGCCTTTCTTTTGGAGACAGGCTCAATCAGTGGCCCCTGACGTGGCCTCTTGATCCTAATGTGTGCTACTGTATCAGGCCGCTTGATCATCTCCTCTCCCGGGATGGAAGAGGCGGAGGAGGGGGAGAAAATCACCCTGTACCTGGCAGGTTATGATGATGTTGTGGCATTTTAGCACTCTGCCGATATTCCTCTTATTTATTTCTCTGGAGAAGAGACAGCGGAGCGACACGCAGGTGATTGGCTATAATCATATCATTTTGAGTGCTTACAGAACCTCTGGTCAAATCTGAAAATAAATGACAGAAAAAAGAGATGAGCTCAAGTGAAAATGCCCCAACAAATCAATACTGTAAGAGAAAGAAAAACACTTCTTCCAGAGAAAAGAAACAAGCCATGAGAATACTAAAAGATTAGGAGTCTAACAACCTCTGTCAAAACACTGAGGATGAGCACATTCACTGAAGGGAATCTTAATTAGCTGGCAACAAATGCAGTCCACGCCTCGCAAGCACTGTAATTAGAATCACACTGGAGTGGGCTTTCATCACCTGTCTGTAATAATCTGTTCACCAATGGCTGCCCCCTTGTCCCTATGGATTCTCTGAAATACAAATTCATTTCACAAACTGACAAAAATGCTACAACTTCTCACAGCAAATATGGAGTTGCTATGAGTGAAGTCTTGGTAGTGTTAGCAGTTGTGATTCTCTGCTAAAAAGGTGCAAATCGGTATTCCCATCTTCCCTAAGCCAAAAATCGAACACTTCAAGACAAGCATTTACCACACAACCAACCCACTCCTACACTTCCAGACTTCCACAGGCTTCCACAGTCCAACATGGCCGTGGCCACAGCTAATGAAGAGACATGACCGTAGCAGAGGCCTACACATCCACTTCACAGTTGAAGAGCCTTGAGGGGCCTCGCGGGACCAAGCAGCACTAGAGGAATGTTTTGACAGAGCCTCTCAGCTAGAACAAAGACCTCTTCATCTCCTCAGAGCGACTTGCCATTATCGTCTTCATCTCCTGTCTTTGAGAGACCAACAGACATACAGCCACTACCTGTTTTCTGATTGGAATAAGGCCTTTTAATTCAGGGCCGGCCACAGCTGAATAGAGTGTTTTAGCTCGTTTATTGAGGAAGGAAGAGGGGAATCATTTTAGACTCTACTAGAGGAGCTAATTAAAACGTCTGGCCTGCTAACAAAAGGGAAAGGCTAGTGTATAGAAGTGAAAGCTATTAAAGACATATCACAGATCTCCTCAACTAGAACCCTGCACTTATGTCAGTAAGAATGATTATGTTGGAAAAACTGTTTGAAATAGAAAATTGTGAGAAAACATGAAATGTGTATTGAAGTGGGGTGACTTGATCCTCATTGGTCCATATTTAAGGAAGCAATTCAGATGCCTGTATAATAGGCTGCAGAAACACTGGTGTCATCACAAAGTGACAGCATCAAGAAGGGTTCATAACAAAGGAAATGACATCGCTACGACTACAGACCATTTGGAAGTGATGAAAGCACATAAAAGAATGATCCCTCTTTAGAATTTTCAACGTCAAGCATTATTAATGATACAAAAAATATCTGAAGCCTAAGAAAGGAAACCTTGATTATGCCATGGCTTATAGGTGGATGTCATTACGAACACCATTAGACACATGAGTTAATAGCATCCTGAATTTAAAATAATTACTTTGAAATAAATACATTTCTGTAGGTCGGCAGAGGTATTTAACTGTAATTGAAAACAAAACAGCCCTTAATCCCGTGATATTCCTTCCCCCGTCTCCCTCTCTCTGAGTCTCTCTCACAGACATTAAACACATAGACAAATGAAGGTTTGCCATGGCAGAGCTATATTATAGTTGTGGCCTTGTTTGCACTATGTAGAGCAGTGCTTCACAGTGGGGTGGGAGTGGTTATAGTGGGGAGGGCCCCTTGCCCCTGCCCCTCCATTCAGCTCGCTGTACTGCGAGTGATTGGGCTGATTCTGCACCACTCTATTGAAAGCATGGCAGGTGTTCATTCAATATCCCCTCTTCCCTCCTCTCCTTAGGAGCCACTAATCCTCTTCAGGAGGCCAGGCATGGCTTCACCCCCCCCAGCCGATGGGCTTTGATATCCACCCCAGCCCCAGCACCGCACCATGGACCTGGTGAGACCATGGGAGAGAGGGGGCAGAGGGAGTGGAAGAGCCAGTCTTGGGTTTAACTAGATGTACTGCACACTTTCACCTTGGAGTGCAAGGCGCCATGCACTGTTTGATCAAGATGTTATTGCTGTAGATAAAACACACCATTAATATTGATGGTGTTAATAGAGTTGAGTCATGATCTAAGACTGGCACATTGGTAATGAAACAGCAAAGCAATGACAAATACAAACACAGTTATGACAGTTATCACAGTTAAGACAGTTATCACAGTTAAGACAGTTATCACAGTTATCACAGTTAAGACAGTTATCACAGTTATGACAGTTATCACAGTTATGACAGTTATCACAGTTAAGACAGTTATCACAGTTATCACAGTTAAGACAGTTATCACAGTTATGACAGTTATCACAGTTAAGACAGTTAAGACAGTTATCACAGTTATCACAGTTAAGACAGTTATCACAGTTAAGACAGTTATCACAGTTATCACAGTTAAGACAGTTATCACAGTTATCACAGTTAAGACAGTTATCACAGTTATGACAGTTATCACAGTTAAGACAGTTATCACAGTTAAGACAGTTATCACAGTTATCACAGTTAAGACAGTTATCACAGTTATGACAGTTATCACAGTTAAGACAGTTAAGACAGTTATCACAGTTATCACAGTTAAGACAGTTATCACAGTTAAGACAGTTATCACAGTTAAGACAGTTAAGACAGTTATCACAGTTAAGACAGTTATCACAGTTATGACAGTTATCACAGTTATGACAGTTATCACAGTTAAGACAGTTATCACAGTTAAGACAGTTAAGACAGTTATCACAGTTATGACAGTTATGACAGTTATCACAGTTAAGACAGTTATCACAGTTAAGACAGTTATCACAGTTATGACAGTTATCACCTTTATGACAGTTATCACCATTATCACAGCTATGACAGTTATCACCTTTATGACAGTTATCACCATTATCACAGTTATGACAGTTATCACAGTTATGACAGTTACGACCCACACAGAGCATTCAGCATGTAGGTACTGTTGGTATGGTATACATGCTGTAATCTTCATACTAGTAAGTATATCTATAAAACTCCAAAAGCTCAGCTTGATAGGCAGAAGGAGGATACAGGCACTTGGATTTGGAGCTATTCTCCTGTAGTTCTACCAACAACAGAGGTTGTTATTCCCTGTTTAACCTCACTAGTTGTCTGTATTAGTGAGGTTAAGTTAACTGTTAAGGTGCTCTTTGTCTCCCGACAGTCCCTGAGCTGTGAACACTGTGCAAAAACACTACCCAGGAACAATTATTTATTTTATTTCTGGCTACCACATAGACATTATAATAGCCTGTCAATCACCGAGTCCCAAATTACAAGTGCAGCCGTGTGATTGCAGTCATAATAAGAATATGAAGGAGTATCCACGTCAAAGGTGGTCAATATGATATGTTTTATGCTGAGAAAAAAATGAATTTAATAACACCTGTCTGCTTGTGCATTAATAAGGAACAAAGCAGGGCGCTAACTGGGGAGAGGATTTATGCACCCTGATTCCCCCCTCCCGCTGGGCAATATCAGACTCTTCCATCGTGTACAAAGAGCCACTGTCAGGACAACATTGAGCAGGTCAAGCAGAGACGTGGAGGTTAACCAAGCTGCTGGAGGACACCTCTTCCCAAGCTGCTGGAGGACGCCTCTTCCCAAGCTGCTGGAGGACGCCTCTTCCCAAGCTGCTGGAGGACGCCTCTTCCCAAGCTGCTGGAGGACGCCTCTTCCCAAGCTGCTGGAGGACGCCTCTTCCCAAGCTGCTGGAGGACGCCTCTTCCCAAGCTGCTGGAGGACGCCTCTTCCCAAGCTGCTGGAGGACGCCTCTTCCCAAGCTGCTGGAGGACGCCTCTTCCCAAGCTGCTGGAGGACACCTCTTCCCAAGCTGCTGGAGGACGCCTCTTCCCAAGCTGCTGGAGGACGCCTCTTTCCAAGCTGCTGGAGGACGCCTCTTCCCAAGCTGCTGGAGGAAGCCTCTTCCCAAGCTGCTGGAGGACACCTCTTCCCAAGCTGCTGGAGGACGCCTCTTCCCAAGCTGCTGGAGGACACCTCTTCTCAAGCTGCTGGAGGACACCTCTTCCCAAGCTGCTGGAGGACACCTCTTCCCAAGTTGCTGGAGGACACCTCTTCCCAAGCTGCTGGAGGACACCTCTTCCCAAGCTGCTGGAGGACACCTCTTCCCAAGCTGCTGGAGGACACCTCTTCCCAAGCTGCTGGAGGACACCTCTTCCCAAGCTGCTGGAGGACGCCTCTTCCCAAGCTGCTGGAGGATGCCTCTTCCCAAGCTGCTGGAGGATGCCTCTTCCCAAGCTGCTGGAGGACACCTCTTCCCTGTGTCATTAGACCATCTATACCTTTTACCGCCAACACACTTATGCGCACACACCCTCTGAAGTACAAATACATGTACTGTATGCACGAACACACACACACACACACACACACACACACACACACACACACACACACACACACACACACACACACACACACACACACACACACACACACACACACACACACACACACACACACACACACACACACACACACACACACACACACACACACACACACTGTGTTCAGCCCTCCCTATTGTTCGTAAAGCCTCCATTCTCTTCCAAGTCATATAACCTGAAATTAATATTATTTTGTTGACTAATAATTACATTGCCAGCACTAGTCTATGAGAGAGTAAAATAATGTATTTGATATATGCAAATTGCAGTTTATAAGCTGTGTTTAAGGACATTTTTTATAAACTGAGTTTAATTGTGCGTTTTTTTCATTTAATTCCTTGTCACATATTACAAACAAATGAGAAAACCATTCAAACACAAATACAACACAAAACACTTGTTTTTCCCCATATCATACTGATATTTTACTTAATAACATCAGAAAATCAATGACTGAGGATGAGTGTTATTCTACTTCAACTGGACTGTGAAATGCAGTTAAAGATGCAGTACCGCTCTTACACAATTGAAAGAGGTTTTGACTCCCTCCACTCTGTGCACTAGCTGAAGGACCTGGAGACAGGATCTACTGGTGGATGGATGCTAATTGTTGTTATGTTTCAGGTCTAGCAAGCATGCCCCCGTGCTGCTCGGAGAATGTCTCTGGCTTTTGATCCTGACATCTGTGTTGAACAGGAATTTCACTCTACCTCCACTTCCTTCTGATGTTGCTCCAGGAACTAATGGATTGTAAAAAAGCTGGCAGGATATCGTCTCAAAACATGTTGTTCTTTTACAATCAAGTATGTGAGAATAACTAGGCAGCTTCACACAACTGTTGTCAAAGAAAACAGTGACGTGACAGTTTTTTTGTTTTACAACAAGTGACAAAGGTTACTGTTTGCAGTCAAATGTAAACTTTAAGTTTGGCAAATTATACAAAAAAATCATCAACACATTGAAGATAAATACAATAACACGTAATTTCATATACCAAAGCACATTCCATGATTCTAAACCGGGAGTTCCTTAATCCTATCAACCTGTGACTCTACACGCTTAGAAAAGGGTTCTTCGGCTGTCCCCATAGAAGAACCCTTTTTGGTCCCAGGTAGAACTCTTCTGGGTTACATGGAGAACCCTCTGTGGTAAGGAACCATTAAGGTATATTCAAAGGCTTCTCCTATGGGGACAGCCGAAGAACCCTTTTAGGTTTGGAGCATTTCCAGTAGACATGCTATTCCATGTTCTCTTGCAAGAGGAGTAATAGCAAATGAAGGTTAAATTAATTCATCTGTTTAATAGAACGCATCGGACGTTATGATTCGCTTTCCATGGGTTCATTAAAACAAATCAAGTAAAATAATGCATGATTGTCATTGTAGAGCTCCTGACATTCAGAATCCCAATCATTAGGACAGACACATAGCCAGTGTTGTTTTGTACATGTCGTTATCTCATACTAATGAGATGAAATAACCCTGTAATGTTAATACCGCAAATGTAGCGAATAAAATATCCATGATTAAATAATGCAAAAAAATATGTTTTCTACTATTTATCTAAATGGTGTAATTAATTGATGACCATGAAATGAGAGCAAATCAAATCATATTCATTAATGTAATTTAGCATAATTTGGTTATTATATAAAACATATAAAAAATATCTATAAATTATTGATGACATGCAGCTTTGAGCTACTTATAAAAAAACGGTTCTGAGGCATTACTGAAAATCTAAAAATTATAATAATTTAATAGTGATAATAATACATGCATACTTGTAACGCTTGTCTGATGAAGAAGGAGTGGACCAAAGTGCAGCGTGGTAAGTGTTCATGAATTATTTTCAAAACACTTGAACAAAATAACAAAGAGCAAAATGACAACGCACAGTTCTGTCAGGTGCAGAAACACAAAACAGAAAATAACTACCCACAAACCCAGGTGGGAAAAAGGCTACATAAGTATGATTCTCAATCAGAGACAACGATAGACAGCTGCCTTTGATTGAGAACCACACCCGGCCAAAGTAAAATAAATAGAAAACATAGAAATAAAGAATACTCACCCTCGTAGTGGGCCCCGGACTGGGGACTCTCGTAGCGGGCCCCGGACTGGGGACCCTCGTTGCGGGCCCCGGACTGGGGACCCTTGTTGCGGGCCCCGGACTGGAGGCCGTCTCTGGAGGCTCTGGACTGGAGACCGTCTCTGGAGGCTTCGGACTGGAGAACATCGCTGGAGGCTCTGGATTGGAGGCCGTCATTGGAGGCTTCGTGCCATGGCTCCTCACTGGAGGCTTTGTGCCATGGCTCCTCACTGGAGGCTTTGTGCCATGACTACTCATTGGAGGCTTCGTGCCATGGATCATCACTGGAGGCTTCTTGCCATGGATCATCACTGTAGGCTTCGTGCCATGGATCATCACTGTAGGCTTCGTGCCATGGATCATCACTGTAGGCTTCGTGCCATGGATCATCACTGTAGGCTTCGTGCCATGGATCATCACTGGAGGCTTCGTGCCATGGATCATCACTGTAGGCTTCGTGCCATGGATCATCACTGGAGGCTTCGTGCCATAGATCATCACTGGAGGCTTCATGCCATGGATCATCACTGGAGGCTTCGTGCCATGGATCATCACTGTAGGCTTCTTGCCATGGATCATCACTGGAGACTTCTTGTCATGGATCATCACTGGAGGCTTCGTGCCATGGATTATCACTGGAGGCTTCCTGCCATAGATCATTACTGGAGGCTTCGTGCCATGGATCATCACTGGAGGCTTCGTGCCATAGATTATCACTGGAGGCTTCGTGCCATAGATCATCACTGGAGGCTTCGTGCCATGGATCATCACTGGAGGCTTCGTGCCATGGATCATCACTGGAGGCTTCGTGCCATGGATCATCACTGGAGGCTTCTTGCCATGGATCATCACTGGAGACTTCTTGTCATGGATCATCACTGGAGGCTTCGTGCCATGGATCATCACTGGAGGGAGGAGAAGTATGGGCAGTCTGGTACGTTGAGCTGCCACAGGGCTCACCAGGCTGGGAAGACATACAGGAGAGTTAGTTCTAGGCGCAGGCACAGGACTCACCAGGCTGGAGAGACATACAGGAGGCCCTGTCCTAGGCAGAGGCACCGGATTCACTGGGCTGTGGAGAGGCACTGGGGGTCTCAAGCTAGGAGCCTGCACAACCCGTCCAGGCTGGATGGTTACTTTGGCCCGGCATGTGCGGGGCACAGGCACAGGACGCACTAGGCTGTGCAGACGCAATTGAGACACAGTGCACAGAGCCGGCGCAGGATATCCTGGGCCGTAGAGACGTACTGGAGGTCTGGAGAGCAGGGCTGGCACAACCCGTCCTGGTTGGATGCTCACCCTAGCCTGGCAGATGCGGGGAGCTGGGATGAGGCACACCGGGCTAAAAACGCGTACTGGAGACACCATGCGCTCCACCGCATAACACGGTGACTGACCAGTACGACGCCCGCCACGGTAAGCACGGGGAGTTGGCTCAGGTCTCCAACACGACTCTGCCACACTCTCCGTGTGCCACCCCCCATTTTTTCCGTGTTCATCTCGCCTACTCTATCCTCCGGTATCCCTCTTCACACTGCTCCATAGAATCCCAGGTGGGCTCTGGCACTCTCCCAGGGTCGACCGACCACCTCTCTACCTCCTCCCAGTTTGTCTCATACCTCTGGCCTCGCTGCTCCTCCTTACCACGCTGCTTGGTCCTTTGGTGGTGGGTAGTTCTGTAACACTCATCTGATGAAGAAGGAGTGAACCAAAGTGCAGCGTGGTAAGTGTTCATGATTTATTTTCAAAACACTTGAACAAAATAACAAAGAGCAAAACGACAATGAACAGTTCTGTCAGGTGCAGAAACACAAAACAGAAAATAACTACCCACAAACCCAGGTTGGAAAATGGCTACCTAATTATGATTCTCAATCAGAGACAACAATAGACACCTGCCTCTGATTGAGAACCACACCCTGCCAAACACAAAGAAATAGAAAACATAGAAATAAAGAAACTAGAATGCCCACCTTAGTCACACCCTGGCCTAACCAAAGTAGAGAATAAAAGCCTCTCTATGGCCAGGGCGTGACAATACTACTAATAATGTATATTTTATATTCATACGGTCAATGGCTATGCTAAAAGAGCAGCATATTCCACAGTAGCTTGGCACACATCTTTGACGTGAGGCTTGATATGTGAAATAGCCTCCAGCAAACATCTGCTTACTGATCCTGAACCACACTAAAACCTCCACTGTAATTCTCAGATGAATTATCCATCAGATCCCTCTTATTTACTGCCATTGTCACCATTGTCTCCACAACACTGACAATGCTATGCAAAGGATCCTATAAACAGGAACAGAGCAGAAACTGTATGTTCAACACACTACACAGGCCACTGACAGACAAACTCTGTCTAAAATGCCCTCCCTGTTAAAAACAATCAAGACCTCTGAACAAATCGGCTGCCATTTTGGTTATAAACAGTGAAGAAGAGGGACAAGTAGAGAGGACACAGTGTAACCAGGAGCATGCTGTGGCCAACAGGGTGACGATGGTTACGGGGCTGAGTGGCGGTGCAACGACCGTGTTTGTAATGCGGAGCGTGGCTGCCCTGTGACCCAGACAGCCATCAGGCATCAGGCAGTGTGTTTGACGGAAGATGTGGCGACGGACTCTGATTCCCCCAGGTGCTGTAGAACGTGCTGGGAAGTGACAAGCAGCAGATGGAGCCCATCTCCTCTCATGCCATTCTCATTCCAACTGCAAGACCCAAACTGGTGTTAGCTAAATTGGTTGACAGGGAGAAACTAAGTTGCCCTTTTGTCATTGCGTTGTCGTACAGACTCTAAAACAGACAGCGAGGGACTAAAATGTTTACAAGTGAATGAATATCATGGCTATAGAAAACTAAAGAAAAATAGACATCATAACTGTGAAATAAATCAATTATACTGAATTCTTCTCATGGGAGTAATAACGACAAAATATCAACAGCAAGTGCATGCCGGTATCAGAGCATACTTGACAATCGGCTTCCTAACCGGCTTGTCAGTTTAGCTCCATACTTCCCTGAGTGCTACAGCTAGATAAACTGCACTTAAAGCCTTACTGAGGTCCCTGCCTGGGCCCAACACTATTGTGCTCTTGTTTTTTAAAGACAATGTAATTTGGTTTTCGGCCTGCAGCTGGGGATGAAATGACCAGTGAAATCCTTGAGCTGGTGTGTTATTTCACACCCTGGGACACGACTGTACGTATTTATTTTCCACACAATGGAGACCCAGCCAGCCTGGGCTTTTTTTCATTCTGTTCCATGGGGTGTTAAGTCTCCACAGAGCTCAATTAGAGGCCGTCACTTCCCCACCACACCCACGTCCCACTCCAGTTAGACAGCATGGCAGCAGGCCGCTGGGCCGGCCTCCCCACAGCCTGACATTGATCCTGTGGAAAAACCCCTTCACATCTTAAGACAGATACTACTGAGTAAAAACACAAACAACATATTTTACTAAGAATCTATAGCGACTCTTTGTTTTCCAATTAAAAAGTAATGTATGCTCCTGTAGTGTCCATTGTGTGCTCTAAGTGAGATGGGTGTTGTTTAGTTACCATCTGCTTCATGGTTAGTCTGCTAACAGAAAAAAACATGCCTGTCCAGATTGACAATGCTACAGCACCTGAGGATGACTAAACGGACCTCTCAAACAACGATGGAGGTGTGACATGTAGCCTAGTTTACAGAACATCAGTTTGGCTCCATTTTAGAGGAGCATCATCAGAGTTATTCTGTTCAACAGAGAGTCAGTAGCATCTTGACAGGTGCCGGTTGAGATTATGGGCTGCTCTAAGTTATCGATTTAGCTACATGACAGATGGACTTACAACCGAGGGGGCACAATAGCCTGATGTGGAAAGGTGTTCCAACATCATATCAAGAGCCTGGCTCAGAGTTATTATTAGCTCTTTCACAACAAATAGTCCATCTTAAAAAGAAGTGAACTTGAACACATGTCTACATAGAGAGATTTTAGAGGAAAAGATCTTAACTGATTCTGATCTATCCAAACTATTCTCCTCAAAAAGCTCTGTGCTCACTGACATTTCGCTGCCATCCACCAGATATACCATAAACCCAGGTCTCTGTGCATCCAACCTTTGAACGTCCATGGCCACTTCTCCAGTGAAGGAGGGAAGATCTGACAGAGCATGGCAAGGCCACACAGAGTCCACCATCTACAGTCAAAGACAGAGCAACTCAGTGCAAGGAATGACAGAAAATCTGATGCTTCTGTACGACATTTCCAGAGCTTGATGACACTGTATCAACAACAGACGTGCTAGGTAGGATGACGAATCCACATCCTGAACTCATTTTGACACATTTAGGATCTTAGATAGGGAGGGTTTACATGTCCCCTTCAGATAGACACTTGTACCCTTAAAATGAGGGTTAACATAAGTTTGCGGCCTGTGAGGATGAACACTTGCGCTATTCTGGTTGGGCTTTGCCTGGGGACACACATTAAAAGGAGTGGATGTGACATTTGGCAGTAGGATTTCAAGACCCTCTGTGCCCCCTCTGTGCTTCTCACAGTGTAGCCGTCACCAGGGTGGACGTGTGTGGAGAGACGCTTCCCTCTGACCAGGGCTACAAGGCCAAGACTGTGTAGTGGATCACAAAGCACATCGACAACAAGATGTGGCATGAAACAACAGCCAAAGAGAGTGCTCTGGTTTCTTGGTTTCAATGGTGTTCAACAATGATCTGGACACCCTAAAACATTTAGATCAGATCAAAGATAGCTCAATACAAAATACAACTACATAAAACCACCCGGGTGAACATACAGTACAGTAGCCAATGTATATCATTCTTTATGTACAGTTGAAGTCGGAAGTTTACATACACCTCAGCCAAATACATTTAAACTCTGTTTTTCACCATTTCTGACATTTAATCCTCCTAAGAAATTCCCTGTCTTAGGTCAGTTAGGATCACCACTTTATTTTAAGAATGTGAAATGTCAGAATAATAGTAGAGAGAATTATTTCTTTCTTTCATCACATTCCCAGTGGGTCAGAAGTTTACATACACTCAATTAGTATTTGGTAGCATTGCCTTTAAATTGTTTAACTTGGATCTGTAACGGTTGTCTTGGGTGGAAGAAAGATCGGACCAAAGCGCAGGGTGGTTAGTGTTCATCTTTTTAATAAGAAACTGAACACTTCAAAAATACAAAACAACAAAGTGACAACCGAAACAGTTCTATCTGCTGCAGACACACAAAGACTGAAAATAACCACCCACAAAACACAAAGGAATACAGGCTACCTAAATATGGTTCTCAATCAGGGACAATGGTAGACTGCTGCCTCTGTTTGAGAACCATATCAGGCCAAACACAGAAATAGAAAATATAGAAAAATGAACATAGACTGCCCACCCCAACTCAGGCCCTGACCATACTAAATAAAGACAAAACAAAGGAATAAAGGTCAGAACGTGACAGGATCAAACGTTTTGGGTAGCCTCCCACAAGCTTCCCACAATAAGTTGGGTGAATTTTGGCCCATTCCTCCTGACAGAGCTGGTGTAACTGAGTCAGGTTTGTAGGCCTCGCACACGCTTTTTCAGTTCTGCCCACAAATGTTCCTTAGGAGTGAGGTCAGGGCTTTGTGAAGGCCACTCCAATACCTCAACTTTGTTGTGCTTAAGCCATTTTGCCACAACTTTGCAAGTATGCTTGGGGTCATTGTCCATTTGGAAGACCCATTTGCGACCAAGCTTTAACTTCCTGACTGATGTCTTGAGATGTTGCTTCAGTATATTCACAGAATTTTCCTTTCCTCGTGATGCCATCTATTTTTTGAAGTGCACCAGTCCCTCCTGCAGCAAAGCACCCCCACAACATAATGCTGCCAACCCCGTGCATCGCGGTTGGGATGGTGTTCTTCGGCTTGCAAGCATCCCCCTTTTTCCTCCAAACACAACGATGGTCAGTATGGTCAAACAGTTCTATTTTTGTTTCATCAGACCAGAGGACATTTCTCCAAAAAGTACGATCTTTGTCCCTATGTGCAGTTGCAATGCGTAGTCTGGCTTTTTGAGCAGTGGCTTCTTCCTTGCTGAGCGGCCTTCAGGTTGTGTCGATATAGGACTCATTTTACTGTGGATATAGATACTTTTGTACCCATTTCCTCCAGGATCTTTGCAAGGTCCTTTGCTGTTGTTCTGGGATTGATTTGCACTTTTCACACCAAAGTATGTTCATCTCTAGGAGACAGAACGAATCTTGTGGACTTGTGGAGGTCTACTATTTGTTTTCTGTGGTCTTGGCTGATTTCTTTTGATTTTGCCATGATGTCAAGCAAAGAAACACTGAGATTGAAGGTGAGGCCTTGAAATACATCCAATTAGCCTATCAGAAGCTTCAAAAGCCATGACATAATTTTATGGAATTTTCCAAGCTGTTGAAAGGCACAGTCAACTTAGCGTATGTAAACTTCTGACCGGCTGGAATTGTGATACAGTGAATTATAAGTGAAATAATCTGTCTATTAACAATTGTTGGAAAAATTACTTGTGTTATGCACAAGGTAGATGTCCTAAACGACTTGGCTATAAACTATAGTTTGTTAACAAGAAATTTGTGGAGTGGTTGAAAAACGAGTTCTAATGACTCCAACCTAAGTGTATGTAAATTCCAACTGTAGATGTCAGACTCATCTGCCACAATAAACAGGAGATTTTTATTTGATTTTTTTATTTCACCTTTATTTAACCAGGTAGGCTAGTTGAGAACAAGTTCTCATTTACAACTGCGACCTGGCCAAGATAAAGCATAGCAGTGTGAACAGACAACACAGAGTTACACATGGAGTAAACAATTAACAAGTCAGTAAGAAAAAAAAGGAGAGTCTATATACATTGTGTGCAAAAGGCATGAGGAGGTAGGCGAATAATTACAATTTTGCAGATTAACACTGGAGTGATAAATGATCAATTGGTCATGTACAGGTAGAGATACGGGTGTGCAAAAGAGCAGAAAAGTAAATAAATATTAACAGTATGGGAATGAGGTAGGTAAATTGGGCTGGCTATTTACCGATAGACTATGTACAGCTGCAGCGATCGGTTAGCTGCTCAGATAGCTGATGTTTGAAGTTGGTGAGGGAGATAAAAGTCTCAAACTTCAGTGATTTTTGCAATTCGTTCCAGTCACAGGCCAGTCACAGGCCAGTCTCTGGCCAGCTTCCTCTATCTATCTTGGCCTTTGATAAGTCATTCTATTTGATTGTTCTGTGGATCTTTCCCTGCCCTCTGTAGAGGCATGAAATCCCAGTCCTCATAGAAGATTGCCTTCCTTACCTATAACACAAGGTTTCCTGTGGCCGTTTATCAAACATAGAGCTATCTCTGGGCCTCGGCTTTAACCTGCATCCACCTCTCAGCCCTCCACCGTCAGCCCTGGAGCCCCTCCACAACCCCCAACCCCAGCCCCATCCACGGCCCAATCCACCCTCTCCCACACACTGTGAAGGACGCTGCTTCCCTACCTGTGATCTGTGAGCTAGTTGGCACAGGGCCCAAATCCCCTCTGTTTCATCTTCAAAGCACCAGAGCCCATCTACAGGGCAGGCCCAGCTGAGCTATGATCCTGGACTTGGAAATCAGGTTTCCTGAAGTTCCTGTGTTGCTCAGACTAGCTCACTGCCTCCCTGCCTGGCCTGCTTCTCCCTCTCTCTCTCACCTGGGTTAGTCAGGGGA
>NC_060173.1:17962361-18104861 GCF_021184085.1 Oncorhynchus gorbuscha
CTCTCTCTCTCGCTGTCTGTCTGTCTCGCTCTCCCAATCAGTTCCATTCTCTCCCTCTCTCACCTGTGTCAGGTGGTCCTCGGCCGCCCACAGCCTCCCCCGCAAGGCCCAAGGACCACCTGGATGTAGAGCCTGAACCCGGCTGGGCTGAACCTCTCCCCCCTGGATACCCACAGTGGCCGCCACAGCGGGGAGATGGAACTATGCAGACATCCATCCAACAGGGAAACATACGGGCAGATGAGTCTAGTCTCCTCTGGTACGGGCTGCTTAGAGAACAACAGACAATCCAGGATTAGAGAACAATAGACAATCCAGGCTTAGAGAACAACAGACAATCCAGGCATAGAGAACAACAGACAATCCAGGCTTAGAGAACAACAGACAATCCAGGTTCAGAGAACAACAGACAATCCAGGCTTAGAGAACAACAGACAATCCAGGCTTAGAGAACAACAGACAATCCAGGTTTAGAGAACAACAGACAATCCAGGTTTAGAGAACAACAGACAATCCAGGCTTAGAGAACAACAGACAATCCAGGTTTAGAGAACAACAGACAATCCAGGCTTAGAGAACAACAGACAATCCAGGTTTAGAGAACAACAGACAATCCAGGCTTAGAGAACAACAGACAATCCAGGTTTAGAGAACAACAGACAATCCAGGTTTAGAGAACAACAGACAATCCAGGCTTAGAGAACAACAGACAATCCAGGTTTAGAGAACAACAGACAATCCAGGCTTAGAGAACAACAGACAATCCAGGCTTAGAGAACAACAGACAATCCAGGCTTAGAGAACAACAGACAATCCAGGCTTAGAGAACAACAGACAATCCAGGCTTAGAGAACAACAGACAATCCAGGCTTAGAGAACAACAGACAATCCAGGCTTAGAGAACAACATACAATCCAGGCTTAGAGAACAACATACAATCCAGGCTTAGAGAACAACAGACAATCCAGGCTTAGAGAACAATAGACAATCCAGGTTTAGAGAACAACAGACAATCCAGGCTTAGAGAACAACAGACAATCCAGGCTTAGAGAAGAACAGACAATCCAGGCTTAGAGAACAACAGACAATCCAGGTTTAGAGAACAACAGACAATCCAGGCTTAGAGAACAACAGACAATCCAGGCTTAGAGAACAACATACAATCCAGGCTTAGAGAACAACATACAACAGGCATTTAGATACCACTGATACAGTGTGGCCTGCAGCAGAACAAAACATGAGCATGATAAGGAGGAGCAAAGTGGATAAAGTGACCACCATCAGGGATGTGTGTTACAGATATATATATATATATGGAGGCCCAGCCAACCGTAGGGCTTCACAAGCACACCTGAGTGGTCTCGAAGTGTGCCTAACTAGCTGCACACAGTGTCATGGTGTGCACTGATTGCTTTATCTTCTCATTTATCACAGATGAATTGGAACCAGCCTTGCTGAAAGCTCCTTTCATTGTTGGGCTGGAAACGGTGTGAGGCTTGGTGTGCATCCGAACAATCGGCCTCCTGGCCAGGAACTCTTAGTGGGGAAGGAAAGGTGAGTGGAGAGGAAACGAGGGAGGATGAGAGAGAGATAAAGAGAGAGAGAGCAATGATAGATAAAACATTGAGGTGAAAACTGGATTATATCTGTCTCATAGGTTATTGTGTGGGTTCCCAAAAGGTAACAATGATCCATGATGCTTAACAACCAGCTCCACTCAAACCAACTGTAGACCAAGTGAGCATGTTTCCACTAAGTCAACCCCCTGCTGAGCTCCCAAACAACTGCTTTCATTGGCTCAAATGTGACGCAGGTTTCTCCCAGAAGACTTGCGGTGGATGTTGATAGGTCTAAGATCTCATACAGAATAGTTATGACGTTCCACTGTGCTCCAGTCTACAACCATCTCACTTCTTGGCAGGTTTGCATTTGAAATATAAAACAGCAGAACATTTTCTATCAAAAACATGCTTTGTTACACAGTTTATGGGTAAAAGAGGAGAAGATAAATTGAACTATTTTTTGTAATCATATAAGTACAGGTATATCCCAGGACCAACGAAATGTAAATAATTATGCAAAAGGACAAATCTCCTAGATGTCTCTAGTGCAAAAGCATTTCTACATCCCTCCGCCTAAAGCAATGCTGCCAGACAACAGAAGGAATACAGCTGTCCTGTGTGGTTGACAGTGTCCGTGACAGCCCTATTGTCCCCAGGTGCTTGTTTTACTGGTTGTTTTCTTAAACATTGATGCCTCTTTCAATCTGGATCTCCGCGGTAACGAGCGAAGTGACAAGTGCACGATTGACGTACTTAAACCAATCTTTCACAGCAGCGTTGCTTTCCAGTGATCCCATTAAATTGACAGCGTTCACCCGAGGGGACCAGCAGAACCACAGTCTACCACAGCAAGCTGGCAAATTGCACATTACAACCTAAAGGGACATACAGCAGCCTCATCCACGTGGTAATATTATAGAAGCAGAGGAGCTACTTTATGTGAGAGAACCAATGGATGTGGTCTTTTTATTGTATCTGGGAGAACTGTTTATTATTGGATGAGGTGTGTTCTCTGCAACTAAATGCTTAGTGGGAACTGGGGAGTAACCATCTTTCAGTGCTATAGAATGCCTCATGAGTCATGATTTCCTTTAAATTGAGTGAGAGAGTTGAGCGAGAGAGTTGAGCATTAAATATGCCGACTGATCTTCTGCTCGGGCGAGTGGACTGAAAACGGTAGGAATTACTAATGCCTTGCCGCCTGGGTTCACGCCTGGTGATTGATCACTTGCAACTATATCCACTCTTTCTTCCATGAAATCTGATGTTAGTGTGTGTGTGTGTGTGTGTGTGTGTGTGTGTGTGTGTGTGTGTGTGTGTGTGTGTGTGTGTGTGTGTGTGTGTGTGTGTGTGTGTGTGTGTGTGTGTGTGTGTGTGTGTGTGTGTGTGTGTGTGTGTGTGTGTGTGTGTGTGTGTGTGTGTGTGTGTGTGTGTGTGTGTGTGTGTGTGTGTGATAATAGGTTCATCAGATTTCGGGTTAAATTGAGAGTGAAGGGGTTTGCTGTGTGGGGGAACAAGAGAGGACATGTTGGGGCCCTGCCTCTAAGCAGCATGGGCGCAAAGGGAGACATTCAGAGCCACTCCACCAATCACACGCTCCCTGAACCCCAATGGGACCCAAATTGCAAAGGATGTGTGAGGCTTTTCCAACATATTTATATATTTTACTCCTTACAGAGCCACTCAAACGGTCAAAATGTTTCTATGGAGATGTGGTTTCCAAACAGTGACAGTTCTGTGACGGTATAGGGGGTCAGAGAGTGGGGCTTAACAGAGAAGTAAAATAACTGAGCCGGGGACATTTTACTTTGGAAGAACAGTGTATATCAATGGGGGGAAGCTGAGCTGTGACTTATTGCATTGTGTTTGATTCTGTAGGAAGGCCGAGATTGACTGTGCTTTAAAAAAAGTATATTTCTGTCTCCTTACAACTCTGGGGCTGAGATTACATCCTTACATCTAGGAAGACACACAGACGCTGCCACTTCTTACGTGTGTGGCGTGGTTAAACAGATAGAGAACATCCAGGGGACAGGGCAGGTGTGTGGCATGGTTAAACAGACAGAGAACATCTAGGGGACACAGCAGGTGTGTGGCGTGGTTAAACAGATAGAGAACATCCAGGGGACAGGGCAGGTGTGTGGCGTGGTTAAACAGATAGAGAACATCCAGGGGACACAGCAGGTGTGTGGCGTGGTTAAACAGACAGAGACCATCCAGGGGACACAGCAGGTGTGTGGCGTGGTTAAACATACAGAGAACATCCAGGAGACACAGCAAGTGTGTGGCGTGGTTAAACAGACAGAGAACATCCAGGGGACACAGCAAGTGTGTGGCGTGGTTAAACAGACAGAGAACATCCAGGGGACACAGCAGGTGTGTGGCGTGGTTAAACAGACAGAGAACATCCAGGAGACACAGCAGGTGTGTGGTGTGGTTAAACAGACAGAGAACATCCAGGGGACACAGCAGGTGTGTAGCGTGGTTAAACAGACAGAGAACATCCAGGGGACACAGCAGGTGTGTGGCATGGTTAAACAGATAGAGAACATCCAGGGGACACAGCAGGTGTGTGGCGTGGTTAAACAGACAGAGAACATCTAGGAGACACAGCAGGTGTGTGGCGTGGTTAAACAGACAGAGAACATCCAGGGGACACAGCAGGTGTGTGGTGTGGTTAAACAGATAGAGAACATCCAGGGGACACAGCAGGTGTGTGGCGTGGTTAAACAGACAGAGAACATCCAGGAGACACAGCAGGTGTGTGGCATGGTTAAACAGACAGAGAACATCCAGGGGACACAGCAGGTGTGGCGTGGTTAAACAGACAGAGAACATCCAGGAGACACAGCAGGTGTGTGGCATGGTTAAACAGACAGAGAACATCCAGGGGACACAGCAGGTGTGGCGTGGTTAAACAGACAGAGAACATCCAGGGGAAACAGCAGGTGTGTGGCGTGATTAAACAGACAGAGACCATCCAGGGGACACAGCAGGTGTGTGGCGTGGTTAAACAGACAGAGAACATCCAGGGGAAACAGCAGGTGTGTGGCGTGGTTAAACAGACAGAGAACATCCAGGGGACACAGAAGGTGTGTGGCGTGGTTAAACAGACAGAGAACATCCAGGGGACACAGCAGGTGTGTGGCGTGGTTAAACAGACAGAGAACATCCAGGGGACACAGCAGGTGTGTGGCGTGGTTAAACAGACAGAGAACATCCAGGGGACACAGCAGGTGTGTGGCTTGGTTAAACAGACAGAGAACATCCAGGGGACACAGCAGGGGTGTGGCGTGGGTAAACAGACAGAGAACATCTAGGGGACACAGCAGGTGTGTGGCGTGGTTAAACATACAGAGAACATCCAGGGGACACAGCAGGTGTGTGGCATGGTTAACAGACAGAGAACATCCAGGAGACACAGCAGGTGTGTGGCGTGGTTAAACAGACAGAGAACATCTAGGGGACACAGCAGGTGTGTGGCGTGGTTAAACATACAGAGAACATCCAGGGGACACAGCAGGTGTGTGGCGTGGTTAAACAGACAGAGAACATCCAGGGGAAACAGCAGGTGTGTGGCGTGGTTAAACAGACAGAGAACATCTAGGGGACACAGCAGGTGTGTGGCGTGGTTAAACATACAGAGAACATCCAGGGGACACAGCAGGTGTGTGCCGTGGTTAAACAGACAGAGAACATCCAGGGGAAACAGCAGGTGTGTGGCGTGGTTAAACAGACAGAGAACATCCAGGGGAAACAGCAGGTGTGTGGCGTGGTTAAACAGACAGAGAACATCCAGGGGAAACAGCAGGTGTGTGGCGTGGTTAAACAGACAGAGAACATCCAGGGGAAACAGCAGGTGTGTGGCGTGGTTAAACAGACAGAGACCATCCAGGGGACACAGCAGGTGTGTGGCGTGGTTAAACAGACAGAGAACATCCAGGGGAAACAGCAGGTGTGTGGCGTGGTTAAACAGACAGAGAACATCCAGGGGACACAGAAGGTGTGTGGCGTGGTTAAACAGACAGAGAACATCCAGGAGACACAGCAGGTGTGTGGCGTGGTTAAACAGACAGAGAACATCTAGGGGACACAGCAGGTGTGTGGCGTGGTTAAACATACAGAGAACATCCAGGGGACACAGCAAGTGTGTGGCGTGGTTAAACAGACAGAGAACATCCAGGGGACACAGCAAGTGTGTGGCGTGGTTAAACAGACAGAGAACATCCAGGGGACACAGCAGGTGTGTGGCGTGGTTAAACAGACAGAGAACATCCAGGAGACACAGCAGGTGTGTGGCGTGGTTAAACAGACAGAGAACATCCAGGGGACACAGAAGGTGTGTGGCGTGGTTAAACAGACAGAGAACATCCAGGAGACACAGCAGGTGTGTGGCGTGGTTAAACAGACAGAGAACATCCAGGGGACACAGCAGGTGTGTGGCGTTGTTAAACAGACAGAGAACATCTAGGGGACACAGCAGGTGTGTGGCGTGGTTAAACAGACAGAGAACATCCAGGGGACACAGCAGGTGTGTGGCGTGGTTAAACAGACAGAGAACATCCAGGGGACACAGCAGGTGTGTGGCGTGGTTAAACAGACAGAGAACATCCAGGGGACACAGCAGGTGTGTGGCGTGGTTAAACAGACAGAGAACATCTAGGGGACACAGCAGGTGTGTGGCGTGGTTAAACAGATAGAGAACATCCAGGGGACACAGCAGGTGTGTGGCGTGGTTAAACAGACAGAGAACATCCAGGGGACACAGCAGGGGTGTGGCGTGGTTAAACAGACAGAGAACATCCAGGAGACACAGCAAGTGTGTGGCGTGGTTAAACAGACAGAGAACATCCAGGGGACACAGCAGGTGTGTGGCGTGGTTAAACAGACAGAGAACATCCAGGAGACACAGCAGGTGTGTGGCGTGGTTAAACAGACAGAGAACATCCAGGAGACACAGCAGGTGTGTGGCGTGGTTAAACAGACAGAGAACATCCAGGGGACACAGCAGGTGTGTGGCGTGGTTAAACAGACAGAGAACATCTAGGGGACACAGCAGGTGTGTGGCGTGGTTAAACAGATAGAGAACATCCAGGGGACACAGCAGGTGTGTGGCGTGGTTAAACAGACAGAGAACATCCAGGGGACACAGCAGGGGTGTGGCGTGGTTAAACAGACAGAGACCATCCAGGAGACAAAGCAAGTGTGTGGCGTGGTTAAACAGACAGAGAACATCCAGGGGACACAGCAGGTGTGTGGCGTGGTTAAACAGACAGAGAACATCCAGGAGACACAGCAGGTGTGTGGCGTGGTTAAACAGACAGAGAACATCCAGGGGACATAGCAGGTGTGTGGCGTGGTTAAACAGACAGAGAACATCCAGGAGACACAGCAGGTGTGTGGCGTGGTTAAACAGACAGAGAACATCCAGGGGACACAGCAGGTGTGTGGCATGGTTAAACAGACAGAGAACATCCAGGGGACACAGCAGGTGTGTGGCGTGGTTAAACAGACAGAGAACGCTCTGTGCCAGCGCTACGCTGGAGACCTCCAGTGCACCTCCACGGTCCAGTGTATCCGGTGCCTGCTCCACGCACCAGGCTTCCAGTGCATCTCCAAAGTCCGGTGAGACCTTTTCCGGTTCCACGCACCAGGCCTCCAGTATGTCTCCCCAGCCTGGTAGCCCTGTGGCAGCTCAAAGCACCAGGCTTCCAGTACGTCTCCTCAGTCTGGTGAGACCGGTTCCGGCTCCACGTACGAAGCCTCCAGTGATGATCCATGGCCCGGAGCCTGTAATGATGATCCATGGCACAAAGCCTCCAGTGATAATCCATGGCACGAAGCCTCCAGTGATGATCTATGGCCCAGAGCCTGCAGTGAAAATCCAGGGCACGGAGCCTCCAGCGACGGCCCCCAGTCCGGAGCCTCCAGCGACGGTCCCCAGTCCGGAGCCTCCAGCGACGGTCCCCTGTCCGGAGCCTCCAGCGACGGTCCCCAGTCCGGAGCCTCCAGCGACGGTCCCCAGTCCGGAGCCTCCAGCGACGGTCCCCAGTCCGGAGCCTGCAGCGACTGTTTGCAGTCCAGAGCCTCCAGCGGGGGTTCCCAATCCAGAGCCTCCGGCGATGATCCACGGTCCGGTTCCTCTGGCAACGATCCACGGTCCGGAGTATCCGGCGACGAAAGTGACAGGTCTGGTGTGTGGAGAAGGGGTGACTGTGACAGTAATTCTTACAAAATGGTCACAAATGAACTACAAACAAATGTCCAGTAAATTGGGCAGGTGCCCTGTGTGTTAGGAGAGGCCCTCAGTAGGAGCAGGTCTTGTGCCAGATCCTCTCTTCTCTCTGACACTCCTCTCTTCTCTCTGACACAGATTGCAAATGTGATTATTGACTTGAGTTGTCCTGGGGCTCCTCCAAGTGCTATTTGGCACTATGAATTTACCTCCGAGGGGTGTGGTTGGCTGTCACCTGCTCTGATCTTCACACTTCTTGGTGTTGTTCTTTGTCTCTTTAACCACTCTACACACCTGCTGTGTCCCCTGGATGTTCTCTGTCTGTTTAACCACACCACACACCTGCTATGTCCCCTGGATGTTCTCTGTCTGTTTAACCACACCACACACCTGCTATGTCCCCTGGATGTTCTCTGTCTGTTTAACCACTCTACACACCTGCTGTGTCCCCTGGATGTTCTTTGTCTCTTTAATCACTCTACACACCTGCTGTGTCCCCTGGATGTTCTCTGTCTGTTTAACCACGCCACACACCTGCTGTGTCCCCTGGATGTTCTCTTGTCTGTTTAACCACACCACACACCTGCTGTGTCCCCTGGATGTTCTCTGTCAGACAGATTGTTAGATCCGATTTGTTGAATGAGCACCAAAGTGCATATTCGTCAAATCTGTCAAGATTTCTGTATTGTAACAGTCCCACAATGAGGTTACTTAAGTCTGATTTGGATATATTTGAATGTTTTCGCTGCAGAACATTGAGAAGTGGTCCCATTTTCAGGTTTAGAAGTGATTGCTAAATGCTAACTCCAGTCCATACCACCACCTACATTTTTAACTGTAATGCAGTTGATTATTAATGATGACATTAACATATGTTGGGGTTGACATCCATAATAAGCACTATACTCCATTTTCTTTTTACCTCAATATGAAATACACATACAACCAATATCCTAAATGTAGGCACATTTTGCTGGAGGGCAATGAGGAGATTCTGGATCTTTCCCCCACGCGTTTCCATGGCATTGTTTTGTCGAGTTCGATTGACCTCTTTACCTCATGTATGGGAAATGCGTGGAAGACATCAGTCAAGGAAAAGTACACTTCATGTTTTACCATCTAGTCTCAACTGTCAATATTAGATTTACTGGACATTTGTTTGCAATTAATTAGTGACCATGTTGTAAGAATTACTGTTGATTTAGCGTATTGTATAAATGTGTCTCCTTACACAGCCTGAAAAGATTTGGCATGGGCCCTCGGATCCTCAAAAAGTTATACAGCTGCACCATCGAGAGCATCTTGACTTGTTGCATCACTACTTGGTATGGCAAATGCACAGCCCTTGACCGCAAAGCGCTATAGAGGGTGGTGTGGACAGCACAGTACATCACTGGGGCCGAGCTCCCTGTCATCCAGGACCTCTATATCAGGCGGTATCAGAGGAAGGCCCAAAAAATGGCCAAAGACTCCAGCCACCCTACTCATAGACTGTTCTCTCTGCTACCATCCAGCAAACTGTACCAGTCCATCGGCTCTTTATTTTAATCTTATTATCTATCCTGATGCCTAGTCACTTCACCCAGCCTTCATGTACAATTCTACCTCAAATACATTATTATTATCTATCCTGATGCCTAGTCACTTCACCCAGCCTTCATGTACAATTCTACCTCAAATACATTATTATTATCTATCCTGATGCCTAGTCACTTCACCCAGCCTTCATGTACAATTCTACCTCAAATACATTATTATCTATCCTGATGCCTAGTCACTTTACACAGCCTTCATGTACAATTCTACCTCAAATACATTATTATTATCTATCCTGATGCCTAGTCACTTTACCTGTCATGTTTTGTCATTGATTATCATGTCTTGTCCCTGTGCTTCCCCTTCTATTCGTTTCCCTCTGCTGGTCTTATTAGGTTCTTTCCCTCTTTCTATCCCTCTCTCTCCCCCTCCCTCTCTCACTCTCTCGCTCTCTCTTCTCTCTATCGTTCCGTTCCTGCTCCCAGCTGTTCCTATTCCCCTAATCAATCATTTAGTCTTCCCACACCTGTTCCCGATCCTTTTCCCTGATTAGAGTCCCTATTTCTCTCCTTGTTTTCCGTTCCTGCCCTGTCGGATCCTTGTCTATTGATCACCGTGCTATGTCTATGTATTGCCCTGTCGTGTCGTGTTTCCCTCAGATGCTGCGTGGTGAGCAGGTGTCTGAGTCTGCTACGTTCAAGTGCCTTCCCGAGGCAACCTGCAGTTCTTGATCAAGTCTCCAGTCTGTTCTCGTCATTACGAGTAGTATTATGCCTTTTGTTTGTATAGTAACTTTACTGGATTAAAAACTCTGTTTTCGCCAAGTCGCTTTTGGGTCCTCATTCACCTGCATAACAGAAGGATCCGACCAAGGAATGGACCCAGCGACTACAGATGCTCGTAACACTGCCGTCGAGATCCAAGGAGCCATGCTCGGCAGACACGAGCAGGAATTGTCTGCTGCTCGCCATGCCGTGGAGAACCTGGCCGATCAGGTTTCCGACCTCTCTGGACAGTTCCAGAGTCTTCGTCTCGTGCCACCTGTTACTTCCTGTCCTGCCGAGCCTCCGGAACCTAGGGTTAATAACCCACCTTGCTACTCCGGGCAGCCCACGGAGTGCCGCTCCTTTCTCACCCAGTGTGATATTGTGTTCTCTCTCCAACCCAACACATACTCTAGCGAGAGAGCTCGGGTTGCTTACGTCATTTCACTCCTTACTGGCCGGGCTCGAGAGTGGGGCACAGCTATCTGGGAGGCAAGGGCTGATTGTTCTAACAATTACCAGAACTTTAAAGAGGAGATGATTCGGGTTTTTGACCGTTCAGTTTTTGGTAGGGAGGCTTCTAGGGCCCTGGCTTCCCTATGCCAAGGTGATCGATCCATAACGGATTACTCTATAGAGTTTCGCACTCTTGCTGCCTCTAGTGACTGGAACGAGCCGGCGCTGCTCGCTCGTTTTCTGGAGGGACTCCACGCAGTGGTCAAAGATGAGATTCTCTCTCGGGAGGTTCCTTCCAGTGTGGACTCTTTGATTGCTCTCGCCATCCGCATAGAACGACGGGTAGATCTTCGTCACCAAGCTCGTGGAAGAGAGCTCGCGTCAACGGTGTTTCCCTGCTCCGCATCGCAACCATCTCCCCCTCTGGCTCAGAGACTGAGCCCATGCAGCTGGGAGGTATTCGCATCTCGACCAAGGAGAGGGAACGGAGGATCACCAACCGCCTGTGCCTCTATTGCGGATTTGATGGACATTTTGTCAATTCATGTCCAGTAAAGGCCAGAGCTCATCAGTAAGCGGAGGGCTACTGGTGAGCGCTACTACTCAGGTCTCTTCATCTAGATCCTGTACTACTATGTCGGTCCATCTACGCTGGACCGGTTCGGTTGCTACATGCAGTGCCTTGATTGACTCTGGGGCTGAGGGTTGTTTCATGGACGAAGCATGGGCTCGGAAACATGACATTCCTTTCAGACAGTTAGACAAGCCTACGCCCATGTTTGCCTTAGATGGTAGTCATCTTCCCAGTATCAGATTTGAGACACTACCTTTAACTCTCACAGTATCTGGTAACCACAGTGAGACTATTTCTTTTTGATTTTTCGTTCACCTTTTACACCTGTTGTTTTGGGTCATCCCTGGCTAGTATGTCATAATCCTTCTATTAATTGGTCTAGTAATTCTATCCTATCCTGGAACGTTTCTTGTCATGTGAAGTGTTTAATGTCTGCCATCCCTCCCATTTCTTCTGTCCCCACTTCTCAGGAGGAACCTGGCGATTTGACAGGAGTGCCGGAGGAATATCATGATCTGCGCACGGTCTTCAGTCGGTCCCGAGCCAACTCCCTTCCTCCTCACCGGTCGTATGATTGTAGTATTGATCTCCTTCCGGGGACCACTCCTCCTCGGGGTAGACTATACTCTCTGTCGGCTCCCGAACGTAAGGCTCTCGAGGATTATTTATCTGTGTCTCTTGACGCCGGTACCATAGTGCCTTCTTCCTCTCCGGCCGGGGCGGGGTTCTTTTTGTTAAGAAGAAGGACGGTACTCTGCGCCCCTGCGTGGATTATCGAGGCTGAATGACATAACGGTTAAGAATCGTTATCCGCTTCCCCTTATGTCATCAGCCTTCGAGATTCTGCAGGGAGCCAGGTGCTTTACTAAGTTGGACCTTCGTAACGCTTACCATCTCGTGCGCATCAGAGAGGGGGACGAGTGGAAAACGGCGTTTAACACTCCGTTAGGGCATTTTGAGTACCGGGTTCTGCCGTTTGGTCTCGCCAATGCGCCAGCTGTTTTTCAGGCATTAGTTAATGATGTTCTGAGAGACATGCTGAACATCTTTGTTTTTGTCTATCTTGACGATATCCTGATTTTTTCACCGTCACTCGAGATTCATGTTCAGCACGTTCGACGTGTTCTACAGCGCCTTTTAGAGAATTGTCTCTACGTAAAGGCTGAGAAGTGCTCTTTTCATGTCTCCTCCTTTACTTTTCTCGGTTCCGTTATTTCCGCTGAAGGCATTCAGATGGATTCCGCTAAGGTCCAAGCTGTCAGTGATTGGCCCGTTCCAAGGTCACGTGTCGAGTTGCAGCGCTTTTTAGGTTTCGCTAATTTCTATCGGCGTTTCATTCGTAATTTCGGTCAAGTTGCTGCCCCTCTCACAGCTCTTACTTCTGTCAAGACGTGTTTTAAGTGGTCCGGTTCCGCCCAGGGAGCTTTTGATCTTCTAAAAGAACGTTTTACGTCCGCTCCTATCCTCGTTACTCCTGACGTCACTAGACAATTCATTGTCGAGGTTGACGCTTCAGAGGTAGGCGTGGGAGCCATTCTATCCCAGCGCTTCCAGTCTGACGATAAGGTTCATCCTTGCGCTTATTTTTCTCATCGCCTGTCGCCATCTGAGCGCAACTATGATGTGGGTAACCGTGAACTGCTCGCCATCCGCTTAGCCCTAGGCGAATGGCGACAGTGGTTGGAGGGGGCGACCGTTCCTTTTGTCGTTTGGACAGACCATAAGAACCTTGAGTACATCCGTTCTGCCAAACGACTTAATGCCCGTCAAGCTCGTTGGGCGTTGTTTTTCGCTCGTTTCGAGTTTGTGATTTCTTACCGTCCGGGTAGCAAAAACACCAAGCCTGATGCCTTATCCCGTCTGTTTAGTTCTTCTGTGGCTTCTACTGATCCCGAGGGGATTCTTCCTTATGGGCGTGTTGTCGGGTTGACAGTCTGGGGAATTGAAAGACAGGTTAAGCAAGCGCTCACGCACACTGCGTCGCCGCGCGCTTGTCCTAGTAACCTCCTTTTCGTTCCTGTTTCCACTCGTCTGGCTGTTCTTCAGTGGGCTCACTCTGCCAAGTTAGCTGGTCATCCCGGTGTTCGAGGCACTCTTGCGTCTATTCGCCAGCGCTTTTGGTGGCCGACTCAGGAGCGTGACACGCGCCGTTTCGTGGCTGCTTGTTCGGACTGCGCGCAGACTAAGTCGGGTAACTCTCCTCCTGCCGGTCGTCTCAGACCGCTCCCCATTCCTTCTCAACCATGGTCTCACATCGCCCTAGACTTCATTACCGGTCTGCCTTTGTCTGCGGGGAAGACTGTGATTCTTACGGTTGTCGATAGGTTCTCTAAGGCGGCACATTTCATTCCCCTCGCTAAACTTCCTTCCGCTAAGGAGACGGCACAAATCATTATCGAGAATGTGTTCAGAATTCATGGCCTCCCGTTAGACGCCGTTTCAGACAGAGGCCCGCAATTCACGTCACAGTTTTGGAGGGAGTTCTGTCGTTTGATTGGTGCGTCCGTCAGTCTCTCTTCCGGGTTTCATCCCCAGTCTAACGGTCAAGCAGAGAGGGCCAATCAGACGATTGGTCGCATACTACGCAGCCTTTCTTTCAGAAACCCTGCGTCTTGGGCAGAACAGCTCCCTGGGCAGAATACGCTCACAACTCGCTTCCTTCGTCTGCTACCGGGTTATCTCCGTTTCAGAGTAGTCTGGGTTACCAGCCTCCTCTGTTCTCATCCCAGCTTGCCGAGTCCAGCGTTCCCTCCGCTCAAGCGTTTGTCCAACGTTGTGAGCGCACCTGGAGGAGGGTGAGGTCTGCACTTTGCCGTTACAGGGCACAGACTGTGAGAGCCGCCAATAAACGCAGGATTAAGAGTCCAAGGTATTGTTGCGGCCAGAGAGTGTGGCTTTCCACTCGCAACCTTCCTCTTACGACAGCTTCTCGTAAGTTGACTCCGCGGTTCATTGGTCCGTTCCGTGTCTCCCAGGTCGTCAATCCTGTCGCTGTGCGACTGCTTCTTCCGCGACATCTTCGTCGCGTCCATCCTGTCTTCCATGTCTCCTGTGTTAAGCCCTTTCTTCGCACCCCGTTCGTCTTCCCTCCCCCTCCCGTCCTTGTCGAGAGCGCACCTATTTACAAGGTACATAAGATCATGGACATGCGTTCTCGGGGACGGGGTCACCAATACTTAGTGGATTGGGAGGGTTACGGTCCTGAGGAGAGGAGTTGGGTTCCGTCTCGGGACGTGCTGGACCGTTCACTCATTGATGATTTCCTCCGTTGCCGCCAGGATTCCTCCTCGAGTGCGCCAGGAGGCGCTCGGTGAGTGGGGGTACTGTCATGTTTTGTCATTTATTATCTTGTCTTGTCCCTGTGCTTCCCATTCTATTCGTTTCCCTCTGCTGGTCTTATTAGGTTCTTTCCCTCTTTCTATCCCTCTCTCTCCCCCTCCCTCTCTCACTCTCTCGCTCTCTCTTCTCTCTATCGTTCCGTTCCTGCTCCCAGCTGTTCCTATTCCCTAATCATCATTTAGTCTTCCCACACCTGTTCCCGATCCTTTTCCCTGATTAGAGTCCCTATTTCACTCCTTGTTTCCCGTACCTGCCCTGTCGGATCCTCATTTATAATTCACCGTGCTGTGTCAATGTTTTGCCCTGTCGTGTCGTGTTTCCCTCAGATGCTGCGTGGTGAGCAGGTGTCTGAGTCTGCTAGGTTCAAGTGCCTTCCCGAGGCAACCTGCAGTTCTCGATCAAGTCTCCAGTCTGTTCTTGTCTTTACGTGTAGTATTATGCTTTTTGTTTTGTAAAGTTTATTCTGGATTAAATACTCTGTTTTCGCCAAGTCGCTTTTGGGTCCTCATTCACCTGCATGACATGCACACGCACGCAAACATACGCATACACACAGACATGCACACGCACGCACACATACGCATACACACAGACATGCACACGCACGCAAACATACGCATACACACAGACATGCACACGCACGCACACATACGCATACACACAGACATGCACACGCACGCAAACATACGCATACACACAGACATGCACACGCACGCACACATACGCATACACACAGACATGCACACGCACACACACATACTTTGTTCCAGTTGGATCCCCTCAGCTGGTTCTTGGACTCTGATTAGGCTCAGATTAGGTTTACATTTCACACCCACTGGAGGAAGAAGAGAAGTACAATCCTATCACCCTGTAACTTCACCCACCCTACTGTAGGATCAGCTGACCCCAAAAAGAGGGGTTCCACTTCACAGCTCAAAGCTCTTCATTCAACTTAACTAATTTCATCTGGGGCAACTCCATGAGCCATGGGGATTTCCTTCATTGAACAGAAAAAATAATTGTATTTTCCCCCACTTGTGAGGTAAATGAGAACATTAGACAATATGTCCACTTCAGTGTGATTATTCATACCAAATAAAACCAGTAATATACACATAAAAAATATCAAACTCCAACAAATATCATACATCATTATTCTATTGGCATCATCTTAATTCAATAAAACATACAGTATGTGAACAAGCCAAATGATTACCAACATGCAATGAGCCCCACCCAGAGTGATAGTTCCCACAACCCCAAGGTACACAGCCTCCTGCTGTGGGAGACTGTGTGGGACTCTACCTGTTCTAAGTGGTCAGTAGCAGAGGACACCTCGCACCCCCACTGGCACAACCCACCCCATTCCGAAGGACCAGAACCCTTAGGGTGGGCGTGGCATGGCACAGGCTTGGTGCGATCCCGCCCCTGGTCCACGGGAAGCTCCACCCTCTCCAGCGTTCAGATCGACTGCTCACACAGTGACAGATGGGGAGGAGGACAGGTGAACAAACACACACGGCTTGGCTCAAAAATCAGTAACAACCCTCTATCTCCCTATCCCCCTCTCTCTGTGTGATAACTCCATCTCAACATACACGGGCCATCCTACACATGGTGGTGTGTATCAAAGTGGCATTACTGTCGTCTCCCACTAAGCCTAACATAAGCCGCTGCAGCAGGCTGGCCGTGCTTATAGGCACCATAAATCACCGCTCCTGAAGGGACCAGATGCCGCGGGTATCGGGGAGTACTACCACGATTTATCCCTAATTAAAATTCACCTTAGCATGCCTCTGCCACTAATCAAATGATTATTTCCCTCTGATTCAATGTTGTGTTTGTTGGAAGGGACTCCTTCCACCCCAGGCCCCAGCCTCCCCCTAACCCTCACCTGGTGTGTGGAGTCATCCCACATGATTACCTGAACACATCACCACAGCAGGAGGCCAGGCCATCTTTATGGAAACATCTAACCACTTACAGTAAACGGTTTGGATCATCTTCCTACCCTCTTTCCCATACATCCAATTACATGTACATCTGAGGGCTCTCTGTTTAACATCTTTAGAGAATGTTTCGTCTTTCAATCTGCTCATCAACAATTTTTTGTATTTCAGATGTCATTCTCTCTTGTCAAGTTGACTCTACCACAGTTTGTTTACAGAAGGATCAGGTTCACCTGCTTCAATGTTGTGACATGGGGCTGATTTTTAATCGGATTACAGATTGTACGTATTTAGGAAATGTAACTGACACACATAAGCTTTTGTCTTGAACACTGGGAACAATGTGTCTGAGTGAGAGATGCAGTACATCCACAGGTTAACTATCATGGGGATTGCCAATGTTTTCTATGAGAGGGAGATTAAAACAAAAACAGGCCATTAAAGGATAGTAAAGGTGTTATGGAAGCCCTGGGGCTTGACTTGTGAGAATGCTGCCTTTAATAACTTGGCATGGTCTGGTTGTGACAGACATGACATTCAGGCTCTCATTGTGAGCAGACCATTAGCTGTGCCAATCAGCATTTCAGGGAGCGCAGAGCTGCAGCACTAAAGGGAGGAGCAGCACATTCTTCAAGAGTTTTCCCAGGTGAGCCCCAGACAAGGCCGATGTGAGTCTCAACTAGGGCTGTTGAGGCGACCGTATTACCGCAACAACGGCGGTCACGAGTCATGAAAGCAGTCAAATTCCACATGACCGTTTAGTCACAGTAATTAGGCTTCTCCAAGCTCTGATGCTGCTGATGGTCATTAGTAGCGTACCAAACTCCCTGGTACTCAGCACTCTATTGTCCCTCTAATCACTCTGACAGCAATGGAAATCGATTTAAAAATCTAATCAAACACTTCATGAGAGCTCATTTTGCGCAACATTTCAATAGACTATACCATTGTGCCAGAAAACAGAGTGATGTCCTCTACTAAAAAGAGGAGGATAGGCTTTCTATAGGTTAGGCCTACTATATTTATTTCTCAACTTTCCTAATATTAAGCACATTTGCTTATATTTACAACAGGAGTAGAGCCTACCTGGCTGGAATGAAAACAAACGATGAGGAAAAGTGTCCTCCATTTGCTATTTAAGTGCATAGATGACATGTATTTCTTTCCCGATGCCCCTGTTTCGATAAAGGTGCATGATAATGGTCCATTCTAAATCAAAACAAATTTCACACATGTATTATTTAGTATATGTAAAGACAAGATTAATTCAGGAATAGTCTGATGGGTGACAATATTAGCCTATCACTTGTGAATTATATAATATCATGATGCCCAGCATGAGAAACAATGCCTTTTTTTGCAACTTTTTTGAATCATAGTCGTACATCTCCGTCATTGTAAGTAATAATTTGTTCTTAACTGACATGTCTAGTTAAATAAAGGTTAAATAAAAATCTTCTTAAAATGAAGCACATTGCTTTATAAGGTGTGTAGAGCCTAACTGGCATAAATAAGCAGTGCATGAGTTTCAAGATGGGGAAGAACATGTTCACCATAAACATTCACCTTATAATAAAAGCATTACATACATGATTGTATTTTCCGTCACTTTTGATAATGTTGTTTTTTGCTAATGGAACATTCGTGGGGATAGTAGATTGACATAGGCTGGTGCTTTTGCTGTTCGTTAGGCCTACACATCGTCTTGGCTGACAAATAGTAAATGTGGACAGTTTTTTCAATATCTTCAACATACACCTTGTAATTGGTTAAGGAAGTGCGCAGTTGCGTCTCCGAAAGAGGTCGACCGATTATGATTTTTCAACGCCGATACCGATACCAATTATTGGAGGACCAAAAAAGGCCGATACCGATTAATCGGACGATTTTATTTATTTGTAATAATGACAATTACAACAACAATACAATTACAACAACAATACTGAATTAACACTTATTTTAACTTAATATATAATACATCAATAAAATCAATTTAGCCTCAAATGAAACATGTTCAATTTGGTTTAAATAATGCAAAAACAAAGTGTTGGAGAAGGAAGTAAAAGTGCAATATGTGCCATGTAAGTTCCACGCTCAGAACATGAGATATGAAAGCTGGTGGTTCCTTTTAACATGAGTCTTCAATATTCCCAGGTAAGAAGTTTTAGGTTGTAGTTATTATTATTATATATATATATATATATATATACCTTTATTTAACTAGGCAAGTTAGTTAAGAACAAATTATTATTTTCAATGACGGCAACAGTGGGTTATCTGCCTGTTCAGGGGCAGAACGACAGATTTGTACCTTGTCAGCTCGGGGATTTGAACTTGCAACCTTTTGGTCACTAGTCCAACCCTGCCGCCCCAATATGCTACCCTGCCACCCCGGGTAGCCTAGCCTATAGGAATTATAGGACTATTTCTCTCTATACCATTTGTATTTCATGTACCTTTGACTATTGGATGTTCTTATAGGCACTTTAGTATTGCCATTTAACAGTATAGCTTCCGTCCCTCTCCTCGCCCCTACATGGGCTCGAACCAGGAACACATTGTTGTGTCTTTACTATCATTAAATTAAGACTTTTAGTTTTTATCAAAGATTCTCTGTAATTAGTATTACGCGATTAAACTGATTAATCAATTAATTGTAATTAACTAGGAAGTCGGGGCACCAAGGAAAGTATTCAGATTACAAAGTTATCATTTTCCTAATATAACTTTTCAGATATTTTATATCTGATCAATTAGTCTTCGAATTAATTAATTAATTATTTTACCTCACGTTAGTCTCATTCCAAACGTCGTAAATTGTTGGTTATTTGCATGTAGCCAGTCGTCACTATGAGTCATCCATACATCAATTGTCTTAAATCATTTATTTATTTACTAACTAAGCAATCACAGAAGTGCACACACAAACTAAGTAAATATGGTTACAAGAAATGATAGGGGAATGTGCCCTAGTGGGCTAAACCGGCATGGCGGCTTGTTAGACAAAAGGGAAGTGGGGGTCGACTGAGATAAGACAACACACAGTTGATAATTATAACAATTGAAATGCTAATCGTTTGCACATGAACGCTCACTCATTCGGGAACAATTGCAATCAATCAATATATTTACGCTCAGTGTGTCGTCGAAATCTCTGCTGAAAAGTTTGTTTCTTTTGTAGAATTGTCCGTCTCTCTCTCTGTCGTGGTTAGAATGGATAGTTCAGAGTGACATTCATTCATGTCGTTATGGATAGATGTTTCAGCGGTTGTCGTTCTTCGCATTCAATGATACCGACTTCCTAGCTGCAGACTAGTAATTAATATCAAAGACTTGTTCTTATTCTGTCTGTATCGATAGTCTAAGAGTTTAACCACGTGGGATGGTTAAAAGATTCAGCAGTCTGGTCTCAAACCTTGGCCCTCTCGTTATCGAGGTAAGCTGGTGTGTGACCTTTGTTCTCTCATAATGGAGAGATACACAGTCTGTTGAGAAATTGTCAAAGTTGGGGTTTTATTCGGGAGTTGCAAAAAAGGGCCTGTCCCAGGATGCCCGACCCTAACTTGGGGCGGCAGCGTAGCCTAGTGGTTAGAGCGTTGGACTAGTAACCGGAAGGTTGTGAGTTCAAACCCCCGAGTTGACAAGGTACAAATCTGTCATTCTGCCCCTGAACTGGCAGTAACCCACTGTTCCCAGGCCGTCATTGAAAATAAGAATTTGTTCTTAACTGACTTGCCTGGTTAAATAAAGGTTAAAAAAAATAAAAAAAATAAAAAACTGGGCTCACGGGCGGTCCTCTGATTTAGTTAAACTCACAAGGGAATTGCAGTTTCCTTCATTAAACAGTCCAAAATCACATTACACAATTTTACAAACAGTATCATCCTCACTCATTCATCTTATACAACAATCAGATGTAAAACCTCATATCTGAGGCTATTATATAAACAGCGTTATGGTAATGTGGCCACACCGTCTCCCATGAGCTTCCCCAAGTTCTCTGGAACATAAATGTTGTTCGGACCTCAAGTTCTATGAGGTGGAAGAAATTCCTTTGTTCTCTATGAAAATTAACTCTGTCTCTATACTGTGACCATGAGGAGATCATCTCCTCCAGGAAGTTACGACCTCTCTGACCACAGCAGCCTAGTTGTAGGAGGCAGGGAGAGAGGTATGGGGCTTGCTGTACCCAAAGAGGGCAACGTCTTGACAACATCCAACCTCGAAGCAGCGTTGCCCATGCAGAGCAAGGGGAATAACTGCTCCAAGTCTCAGAGGGAGTGACAATTTTTTTTTTTTTTACCTTTATTTAACCAGGCAAGTCAGTTAAGAACACATTCTTATTTTCAATGACGGCCTGGGAACAGTGGGTTAACTGCCTGTTCAGGGGCAGAACGACAGATTTGTACCTTGTCAGCTTGGGGGTTTGAACTCGCAACCTTCCAGTTCCTAGTCCAACGCTCTAACCACTAGGCTACGCTGCCACCCCGCTAACTAGCTTGAAACGCTATTAGCGCGCACCCCGCGCACCCCGCTAACTAGCTAGCCATTTCACATCGGTTCCATCAGCCTAATCTCGGGAGTTAATGGGCTTGAAGTCATAAACAGCGCAATGCTTGAAGCACAGCAAAGAGCTGCTGGCAAAACGCACAAAAGTGCTGTTTGAATGAATGCTTAAGAGCCTCCTGGTGCCTACCATCGCTCAGTCAGACTGTTCTATCAAATCATAGACTTAAATTATAACATAATAACACACAGAAATATGAGCCTTGGGTCATTAATATATCGTTCTGTATTTTATCTAACGGGTGGCATCCATAAGTCTAAATATTCCTGTTACATTGCACAACCTTCAATGTTATGTCATAATTATGTAAAATTCTGGCAAATTAGGCGGCCCAAACTGTTGCATATACCCTTACTCTGCGTGCAATGAACGCAAGAGAAGTGACACAATTTCACCTGGTTAATATTGCCTGCTAACCTGGATTTCTTTTAGCTAAATATGCAGGTTTAAAAAGATATACTTCTGTGTATTGATTTTAAGAAAGGCATTGGTGTTTCTGGTTAGGTACACATTGGAGCAAGGACAGTCATTTTTCGCGAATACGCACGGCATTGATTATATGCAACGCAGGACACGCTAGATAAACTAATAATATCATCAACCATGTGTAGTTAACTAGTGATTATGATTGATTAATGGATTGTTTTTTATAAGATAAGTTAAATGCTAGCTAGCAACTTACCTTGGCTTACTACATTCACGTAACAGGCAGGCTCCTCGTGGAGTGCAATGAGAGGCAGGTGGTTAGAGCGTTGGACTAGTTAACTGTAAAGTTGCAATATTGAATCCCCGAGCTGACAAGGTAAAAATCTGTCGTTCTGCCCCTGAACATGGTAGTTAACCCACTGTTCCTAGGCCGTCATTGAAAGTAAGAATGTGTTCTTAACTGACTTGCCTAGTTAAATAAAGATTAAATAAAGGTGTAAAAAAAGAAAAATAATTTGGCCAAATCGGTGTCCAAAAATATTGATTTCCGATTGTTATGAAAACTTGAAATCATCTCTAATTAATCGGCCATTCCGATTAATCGGTCGACCTCTAGTCTCCGGTGTGTCTGTCTTCCCTGTGAGAAAGACCTGATGAACTGATGGAGTGCACAGCACTCAGGGAGAAGGGCACAACGGCCACTGGCAGCAATAGGCATGTATTTTTTAGGGTGCATTCCGGCCACACAAAGGGGATGCTGGCGTGAAATTACAGGCATTATCAAGAAATTGTCAAATCGTGAATTAGTGACCGATGTAGTGGGTACAGCCTGCACAAAAAATAAAGCAAAACTCATGCCTTTCAGGTGACTTTTTTCAAATCATCATTAGAGTCGCATCATGCAGCCTTACAATGTATTAAACATCTAAACATATAGGCCAATGTTTGTAGAACAACTAAAGTTACATTAATAACTCTAACCTAAGCATATAGGAGGACCTATTTCTTAGTTAACTGCTCAACACAGAATTACCGCATGTGTGCACTCCCTCAAATCATTTGGAGAAAATATATTTCTATTTCATTCAGCTTTGTTCAATTGTATTCTTCATACTATAAAATAATGCCACGTAATTCTAAGCAAATCTTGTCTGCTAAATGAACGAGTCTAGCCCACAGCCAATTAGCATAGCCAGATCAGGACCTAACATAAAGACAACTCACAGTATGCTATTCAGTTCCTCTGAGATAGACCTGTCTAAAATAAATCATGGGTTTATTGTGAAGCTATAGGCTATATTACATGGATTTATTAGACTTTTTAAAATGTAGATGTTCCAATGTGTGGAGGCAAGGAGATGCTAAATGTGTTTATGTTAATTAACGGTCAATTACCGTGAAACCGACTTGACAATCACCGGCTGACGAAATTTCGTGACCACCAAAGCCCTAGTCTCAGCCTCACCTCAAACCCACTGTCTCTAACATGCCCACACACATGCACAAATACACAGACAGATACACACACACAGATACAGATACAAACACAGATACACACACAGCCTAAATATCTAACTAAATATAGGTACATGATGATGCCATTTCAACTATCAAAGGCTCTAATTTCCAAAAATTCTACACGTATCATTACACCACCAGTCAATACTACTTTGATGGAATAAAAGCAACAATAAGTTTCAAGTGAAGAAGTTTCTTTGTAATTTAAGATATAAACAAATATACAACAAACAAAGCATCTCATTTGTTATTTTTTGATGAGAGAAAAGGTCATGAACCTCAGAGTGTAGGAAAAGAAGTGTGTGGAACCATATTGCAATTACGCTCCACATGAGTGTTTGTCTCACCTCACCTTATTTTACTGTACACGCCACTTGATAAAAAAAGAAGCAGGGAACATTCTGGAGAATATTTGCTACACGAGGCAGGAGCCAGCCATGCTTCATTTAGCAGCACCCTGGCTCATCCTGAAGTACAGAAAATGACAGAGCAATTAAGCGTTGCCTGTGTGTGACGCGGGGAGTGTTACAGCGTTACCTGTCTCCCTGACTGCCGCTGTTCCAACGTCAAAATAAGTCAGCAATTAGAGCGATGTAAACACGTCGCTTTCGCCGACAAAACAGACGACGGCTGCCGCTCGCCAGTCACACCTCCCTATGTCAATCACGGCTTGTCACAACACATCAGCTACATGGCCAAACAGTGGAAAACTCTCCCTGACAGCGCCACACCTCACACCTGTGGGAGTTGCTTCCCGTTACTGTGGACCCGCACTCAGCCCAGAGAAGATCCAACGCACTTTTCATTTGGAGTGAATTGAAGTTAATGACAGCCTCAAGTTGGACTATTTTTATTAAATAAATCTGATTTATTCCTCATTTATATTCCATTCTCTTTTCTTTCTTACTTATGAAGCCCTTTAATTTCACAGAGTCAACATGGAACATAAATCAAAGACAAGGATCAAAAGGTAGGGAATGTTAGATCATTTCCCCAGATACAGTACAATAAATCAGAAGTAAATTTGACTTTTACAATATACATGTGACACCAGACCATAGGTCTAGCCTTGTCACCTCACAAAACGATTGGTTATTGTCTGTATTACACCTACTGAGTTTGCTAGGACTCCCTCATCCTCCCAGTTCCTAACTAAGGTGCGCTAATTCTGGTCGTGCCCTCCACTCTTCCCGGCCTGGGCACACACACACCGAGCAGCTCGGATCTCTGCAGACAGGGCCCATCTGCCACCTGCTCCACTCCCTGTCTCTCTGTCCCAGTGACAACTGTCGAGGAGCGCGCAAGATTGATTATCAGTCAAGACACATCGTGCTGCACCAGATTTTGCTGGGTTAAGCTTGCTGATCCAGCAAAGAGCCGGTGCAAAGCCTCAGCATGTCGTGCCAATGGCGCAGGCATCATGGCGCTTGGAGAACAGCAGTGCGTGTCGCCATGAAACCCAGCCAAGGAAACACAGCTGCAGCACAGAAGTTCCGGGCTTCAACTTGGCGCTCGACAAAGGGTTCATAAATAAACTTAGCTGTGGATGGCACAGTTTAAGCATATCCGGTGCCAGGATAAAATGCCACATGAACTTTTGAAACCCCTCTTTGTAAAAATAAAAAATAAAAAAATCTTGACAAACATCTCAATAGGGTTTCTAATCAGGTGTTCTCTGTAGCTGGACGCATGGTCTTTACTTAGATGTTTTATTTCATTATTTAGAAAGAACTTCAAATAGGACAATTTACACTAAAAGTATTGTTAATATATGCTCTTCCAAGGAATACAAATACCATTCAGATTAAAATACAACCTGATGCTAACCCGACTGATGGCACAGTATTGTACCAAGTAGAATTTCCTGCCCAAAATCTTCTAATCTCTTCAGCTCCCCGGTGTCTGAATAGTGATTAGTAGTGAAATGGTTAATAGTGATTAATAGTAATAATAGGGTTAATAGTGACTAACCCTATTAATGAAGAGCTGTGGGTTTAGCTTGGGGATCCATACCTCAGATATCTCTCTGTGTGTCTAGGAAAGCATCTCCAATTGAGACGAACACCTCTAAATCGATGGCCAGGTCCTTGGGTAGAGAAACCTCTGTACCGACTGACAGGAAGATCCTTCTGGCTGCAGAGTTTAGCTTCAGGTTAGATGTGACTTCCTGAAGCTGAAATACCAACACAACCAACCAACAAGGAACAATTATTAGGATTCAAGGGGGCTTTGTATAAATCAGGGGTGCCCGCAAGTGGGTCCGATCTGGCCCGAGGGTGGTTTGAATTCAAATGAACTCAAAATACTTTAAAGTGACTAAAACCTAAATCTAAACTCTGTCGAAATCATAATGGACCTACATTTATACAGTTTCTTGACTGTGTCCAGCACACAAAAAATCACAAAAATTATAACCAATGTGGCCCTCCGGACCTCGTTCAAGACTGAATGCGGCCCCGGGGCAAAATGAGGTGGACACCCCTGGTATAAATACAAAATACATTTGTGGAAAAGGTAGAGAGGAACTTCACCGTGGTTATGTTAGAAATTGTGACTTTAGCAGAGGTTTCTCTTGTCCCGTTCTTGTAGGCAATCACCCTGATTGTATGTGGCTGGCGCATAAAGACGGGAGGCTTCCCGGCAGATCAGATTTTTAATCAAGACATATAAAATAATATAGAGAAATAAAAAATATTCATACACACACCATGCCTATAAGTAATGTCAAAATGTATAATTATTCTAAAATAGTATTTGAGTACATTAAGTTAATATTTAAAAGGATTTGTCCTTAGAATTAGAATTTTGGAATTCATCTCCTCTTACAAATGGAATGGCATCAAACACCTGGAAACCATGGAATTCCACCTTATTCCGCTCTAGCCATTACCACGAGCCTGTCCTCCCCAATTAAGGGGCCACCAATCTCCTGTGTTATAGATTAGGTGGAAACATACTATACTTCTAGATACCGAAGTCCAGAGACAGGGGCACTATGGACTCTTCTTCCCTGGGGTGGGGGTCTTGAACTTCTTCCCTGGTGTGGGTGTCTTGAACTTGAATACTCCTTTAGCTTCTTTAAGGTCAAAGGTTGTCGGAGCATGGTGCTTTCTCGCACTCGTCCTCCAAGAGCTCCTGTTGCCAGCATATGGCAAGGAGGATTGTCTGTAGTCAGAAGGACACAGTAAGACAATAAAATATGACACTTATCTCATACTGTACTTTACAAAAGCTATGATAAATTGTTTCAAATTAAAAATGATTATTTTAAAATGTGTGTGATTAAGGAACACTTATATGGTGAAAAGGGACACTTATAGTAACTTACAAGTAATGTGATTTTGCAATAGTAGATCTTACCAGTCCTTCATATCTCTGAAAACATTTCCTTTGATGCAGCATCAAGACAGTGGGGATACCTACTGTAGCTCCCACTCTAGTTAGTTTGCCTCCTCTGAGGAACAATTCCCCCATGAGGCCAGAGATCCTATTGAAAAACAGAACAACAACTACAGGATGTGACCACTTACTCCAGGATAGGTATGTGGTTGGGCCTGCGAGGCAGCACTCTGGTGGTGAGATCACCCCATGGATAATGACAGTTGGCAGGGATGGCGCCATTCCCCCTGGCTCCCAGCCAAATGACTGTCGGTCAAACTCCCCTCCTCTGCCTCCCCTTCATTCTGCCGAGGGGACTATTGTGAGAGATTTGCATTGGCTGGTAATTCTGTGTGGACACAGTGTGTCACGCTGTGACATAACTCTTTAATCCGTCATTACTCACGTGTTCCTTTCTCTCCGTGCTCTGCTGAGCTACCTCTGTGCCGTCGCAGGTGTTACATGGACCTTTGCAACCTTTTTCTCCCTGGTCCTCTTTCACTCGCTGACAAGTAGGGGGTAAGCCATCTTGTGTTACATTTCACTGTAAAGGGAAAATCAAAGGGCCCCCCCATCCTGACGGAGACATCAGCCGAATAGCCTGGCAGCCAGCCAAGACCTCCACATATTTCCCTCTCGTGGATGCCAGGGCATAGAGACTGGTTTCTCCTTTCTCTCTCTGGATCTTCTCTCCCTCCCTCCCTCTTTCTTTCTTTCTTTCTCTCCACTCCCCCCAGTGTCAGTAGAGTCCCTCCATTCCGCTCAGCCTGGGTTTGGGGGCACGAATGTTGGTGAGAAACAATGGGAAAACTGGGGGACAAAGCTGCCCACTCTACTTGAATTACAAGTGGTTGGTGCTCCTTGTGAATCATAGGTTCTTCAATGGTCTATTCAAGGGGCATCATGGATCCTCACCTTAGGTGCAGGCTCTGCCGTGCTGGGCAGAGACACACACGCTGATTAACATCCACAAACAACCTTGAGTAGCAATCTCATCGTCATTACTGTACAAACAGCATGGGTCTCTCTGGACAGGTTGACCTGGTTATGTTGTGCTAAATACAAACAATGCCTCAGCATTATAATGTATTTGGGGAGATTTGCCAATTTCTCTGATGAAAGACTAGCAAACACCGTTGGAGTACATTATGTCAACCCAGTTCAGAGCACCAAAAAGTATGCTTGAACTAACATTACAGCATTAGGACTAACCCTACTGCAACTTAATAATAATAATATAATAATATATGCCATTTAGCAGACGCTTTTATCCAAAGCGACTTACAGTCATGTGTGCATACATTCTACGTATGGGTGGTCCCGGGGATCGAACCCACTACCCTGGCGTTACAAGCGCCATGCTCTACCAACTGAGCTACAGAAGGACCACAACTGAGATGAAGTGCACGGGGATGTTAGGTAATTCCTAGGGGAATTAGGAGTGGCACCTCCATTCTAAATAGAGTTACAAGCCATTCAATCTACAACATTACAAAAGTCTGCACTCGAAACTCGTCTCCACGTGTGCGGGTGTGAAAATGCTGCTCTTGTATGAATGACATCAGAGCAGGTTACCTGGGCAGATAGAGGGGAGAAGAGGATGTTGACGGGCTTGTAGTTGTACTGGCTGTACTCCTTCACTAGCTCTTCCTCTAATGTGTATTGATTCATAATCAATTCACCCGTACCTACATGTACAAATTACCTGGACTAACCTGTACCCCCCCCACATTGACTAGGTACCGGTACCCCCATTTATAACCTCGTTATTGTTATTTATTGAGTTACATTTGATTCTTTTTTACTTTAGTTTATTTGGTAAATATTTTCATAACTCTTTCTTGAACTGCACTGTTGGTTAAGGGCTAGTAAGTAAGCATTTCACGGTAAGGTCTACAGATGTTGTATTCGGCGCATGTGACAATTAAAGTTTGATTTGATTTGATCTAGGTGAGGAGGGGGACATGCTGCTGCTCCTACTGCACCCTGACTTTGACCACTGGTTGCCAAGGCCACTGCCGCTGGCCTCCCTTCTCCCCTCAGCCATCACTGGCAGGAGATCGTCATATCATCATTATTGCCTAAATCACTTGTATCATATTCTGTTAGCAGATGTTCTTTGACAGAGCCAGGGTTAGGGTTAGGGTTAGGCACACAACCTGTAGACCTACCATCTGAAAATAATGTAGGAATATATTATAATACAATCAATGTAATACAATTGTGGCAACATATCTACAGTACAGGCCTTGGCTATATCAACCACATGTCATGTGTATGTAAGTGAACCATAAAACCACATTTCCACAGTGGATATGCCAGTAGATAACTGTGACGCAGCACTACGTCACACTTTCAGTCTCAGTCCTCTATAATCTTTTGAATGGGCTTTGTCAAGGCCCGTCGAAAGAACTAGACCAAAGCGCAGCGTGGTGAGCGTACATTTTCCTTTTATTAGGATGATAAAAAGGATCTCTAAGGTCAGGGCGTGACAGGCTTGGCAGTGATGTAATCAAATTTGCATCACACCAATAGGGTTAACCCACCAATTTTAACGCCACTCAAATAATGTAGTGAGGATCGCGACATTGACCCCTCCGAACAGTAAGGCACTATCCATTCTTCAACTACTCAGCCCCCTCACACGTCCAGGCCATGCATTCCGATGGGCTCACGGCCGCCATCCTACTTCTGACACCAATGTAGCGAACGGTGGGGCAGGGAACCGATCCCGGGTCATTAGCGTAAAAAGCAAACACTCTATGTACCTCATAGAGCAAGTATCGCTACAATTATCACGGATTGCCCGGTACTGCTGCTCATTCCGTTCACCAGCTCCGGAGGTCTATGTCACCGGCTTTCTAGGCATCCCTAAACTGGATTCATTACCACCAACCCCAGATTGTCTTGTCTCATTACGCACACATAGTTCCCATTCCCTCTGATTAGTATTTGTCTATAGGTGCCCTCTTTTCCCCATTGTCCTTGATGATTATTGTTCCATGTCTGTTGGTCTTGTGAAGACCTGTGTTCTGTTGTATTGGCTTGCGTGTTACTGTGTTTGTGTGCAATTGTTATTACGGGTCTCGTCCCGTGTTGTTATTACGGGTCTCGTCCCATGTGTTGTTATTACGGGTCTCGTCCCGTGTTGTTATTACGGGTCTCGTCCCGTGTTGTAATTACGGGTCTCGTCCCGTGTTGTTATTACAGGTCTCGTCCCGTGTTGTTATTACGGGTCTCATCCCATGTGTTGTTATTACGGGTCTCATCCCATGTGTTGTTATTACGGGTCTCGTCCCGTGTTGTTATTACAGGTCTCGTCCCATGTGTTGTTATTACGGGTCTTGTCCCGTGTTGTTATTAAGGGTCTCGTCCCGTGTTGTTATTACGGGTCTCGTCCCGTGTTGTTATTACGGGTCTCGTCCCGTGTTATAATTACGGGTCTCGTCCCGTGTTGTTATTACAGGTCTCGTCCCGTGTTGTTATTACGGGTCTCATCCCATGTGTTGTTATTACGGGTCTCATCCCGTGTTGTTATTACGGGTCTCGTCCCATGTTGTTATTACAGGTCTCGTCCCATGTGTTGTTATTACGGGTCTTGTCCCGTGTTGTTATTAAGGGTCTCGTCCCGTGTTGTTATTACGGGTCTCGTCCCGTGTTGTTATTACGGGTCTCGTCCCGTGTTGTTATTACGGGTCTCGTTGTTTATGGAATACATACACAGGCGTACAGAAGCACATTATCAGCAACCATCACTCCTGTGTTTCAATGGCACATTGATAAACTTGGATTAGCTAACACAATGTGCCATTGGAACACAGGAGTGATGGTTGCTGATAATGTGCCTCTGTACGCAGTTTCCAGCAACAATAGTCATTTACAACATTAACAATGTCTACACTGTATTTATCATCAATTTGATGTTATTTTAATGGACAAAAAATGTCTAAATGACCCCAAACTTTTGAATGGTAATGTATTTGCGTGTTTGTTTTGGGCTTCGTCCCGATCATGTTCATAACGTACGCTATTTTGGGTAGAGAAATAAAAATATATATTTTTGTGTTCCTGCGCTTGTCTCCGATCATTATACAACGTGACATCATAATCAACGCATCTAATGGAGACAGTGGGAAAGGCCGAGCTGGCGACCATCGTAGGGACAGTCCAGCATCACGAGGACTGTCTCTCCAGACTCGGCAGCGCCACGGACAGGGTAGTGGCAACCATCCTGCGTTTGGAGGGGAATGTGCAGTCCCTCAAGGCTCCAGCACCGGTTCTGGCACCAGCTCCCACACCCCCACATCTGAGCCGGACTGTGGAATACCCCTGTCCCTCCCAGAGCGCTTTGACGGCACGCCAGCGAGATGCGAGGGATTCCTTGCAATGCAACCTATACCTCGCTCACTATGCTGAGGCAGTCTCCAGGAGAGACATGGTTGCCACCGTCATCCTGGCACTGACCGGACGGGCCCTGGATTGGGGTGCTGTGGTCTGGGAAACAGACGGATCCGAGGTCGAGTCCTATGAGCGCTTCACCCTCCTCTTCCGTCTGTGTTTGATTATCCTGTGGGGGGCCGAGAGGGAGGTGAGCGCCTACTCTGACTACGCCAGGGATCTAGGACTGCCTCAGAATACGCCCTGGAGTTCCGAACCATTGTGGCCTCCACCAGATGGAACAAGTCGCCTTTTGTCACCGTTTTCCACAGCGGACTGCAGGACGAGGTACAGATGGAGTAACAACCTGTCACTCGACCAGCTCATCAGCATGGCGATCCGGTTGGACAACCTCCTGCAGTCCCGACGAAGACCTGCGCGGAATCCGGCGCCCATGACTACACCTGCTCCGTGGCCAGAGGCGATGGAAGTGGGCTCTGCATGTTTGCCTGAGGCAGCGCGTAGGAAAAGGAGGAATCTGGGCCTCTGCTCCTATTGTGGAGAAAAGGGTCATTTCTCCCCGACCTGCCCTCTATCCACTAATAGACGAGGAGGTGACAAGCCAGGGAATTCCCCTGCTCCCACCCAGGGAGGATGCACGATTACCTCTCCTTTTCTGTGAACTCAACCAGTGTGTTTTCCATTAAATTCCCTGAATATCCTAGCCACTCACTCCCATTCGCTCTGATTGATTCCGGAGGTGCTGGGATTCTTTTAGATAGCGCACTGGTCTCTGCATTACACATTCCTTTGGTTCCCCTACAGTCACCCATTCCGGTTCGAGCCCTGGATAATCATCCAATAGGGACAGGGCTCGTACATCACATCACTGCTCCTGTTTCTCTGCTGACCCATGACACTCATTTAGAACAGATCACCCTTTTGATTACAGACATCCCCACGCACCCCATTGTTTTAGGTCTCCCCTGGTTGAGTTGGCATAACCCTGTTATTTCCTGGTCTGAGAGGAGACTGCTGGGTTGGTCATAGGAGTGTCAGAGGAGGTGTCTCGGGGTGTCTGTCAACACCACTACGGTGGAAAGTCCGAACCACACCCCTCAAATGGATTTACCGGAGGAACACCAGGATCTGCACTGGGTTTTCTCTAAGACCCAGGCTACACACCTGCCTCCTCATCGCCCCTGGGACTGTGCAATTGACCTGATGTGTGATCCAGCCCTCCTAAGAGGACACGTCTAACCTCTCTCCTATGCGGAGACCGAGGCCATGGAGACCTATGAACAGAAGAGCCTCCAGCAGGGTTTTATCCACCCCTCTACGTCACCAGCATCCTCAAGCTTCTTTTTTGTTAAGAAGAAAGATGGGGGACTGTGCCCCTGCGTTGATTATTGAACACTGAATAAAGCCACCATTAAGTTCAGCTATCCTTTACCCCTCATCCCAACCATCATCAAACAAATGCACGGGCACAGTTCTTCACAAAACTGGACTTGAGGAGCGCCTACAATCTGGTGCCCATTTGTGCAGGCGATGAATTGAAAACGGCCTTTTCCACGACCATGGGGCATTACGAGTATCTCGGAATACCCTTTGGCCTGTCTAATGCTCCTTCAGTCTTCCAGGCCTTAATTAACAAAGTGTTTCAGGACATGCTGGGGTGGAGCGTTGTGGTTTATATAGCCCCAACTCCGTGAAAGCAGTCCAGCGATTCCTGGGGTTCACCAACTATTTCTGGAGGTTCATCCTGGGCTTCAGCACGGTGGTTGTGCCTCTTACCTCCCTGCTGAGAGGAGGTCCACAGCAGCTTCGTTGGACGGCAGAGGCAGAGAGGGTGTTCGAGACGCTGAAGCTTCACTGCTGCTCCCGTACTGGCACATCAGGGCAGCAAAGAGGCTAAACCAAAGACAGGCCAAGTGGGCTCCTCCACTAACCTCACTCCTTTCCAGTGCGTGTTGGGGTATCGGCCGGCCCTGGCGCCTTGGAATCCAAGCCAGATCGAGGCCCCTGGGGTGGACAAGTGGTTTCGGCATGCTGAGGAGATCTGAAACTCTGCGCACACTCGTCTCCAGCAGGCCGTGCGTTGACACAAGGAACAGGCCAACCCCCACTGCAGTGAGGCGTCCGGTTTTCTCTCCAGGCGACCGGGTCTGGCTCTCCACCCTCCTCCTGCCCCTCCGCCAGCCCTGCCGGAAACTGAGCCCGCGGTCTGTGGGGCTGTTTAAAGTCCTGAGGAGGGTTAATGAAGTAACATAACATTTGCAACTCCCTGCTGATTAGCGCATTAACCCAACTTTTCATGTATCTCTCCTCGGACCAGTGGTGCCTTGTACCCTCACTGAGGCTGGACCCAGTGACGCCCTGCCTCCTCTTCTGGACATCGAGGGAGGTCCGGCGTACTTGGTCTGTGAAGTCCTGGATTTGAGGCATCGGGCAGGGTGTCTCCAGTACCTCATCAACTGGGAGGGGTATGGCCCAGAGGAGCGGTGCTAAGTTCCTGCAGTGGACTTCCTGGACACTTCGCTTACCAGGGATTTTCACCATCGGCGCCCAGACCGACCTGCATCGTGTTCCTATGGTCATCCCCAAGGCCGGTGTTGTCCCACTGTAGCACATCCCTGTGGTCGTACCCGAGGCCTGTGTCGTCCCGCTGAGGCACGTGGGAGGGGGTTGGGGGGGTACTGTCACGGATCCCATCGGTACTGCGGCTCATTCCGCTCACCAGCCCCAGCGGTCTACATCACCGGGAGCAATTTACATATGCCTTGTGCACTTCACAAAATAGATGGCATCATGAGGAAAGGAAAATTATGTGGATATATTGAAGCAACATCTTAAGACATCAGTCAGGAAGTTAAAGGTTGGTCGCAAATGGGTCTTCCAAATGAACAATGACCCCAAGCATACTTCCAAAGTTGTGGCAAAATGGCTTAAGGACAACAAAATCAAGGTATTGGAGTGGCCATCACAAAGCCCTGACGTCAATCCCATAGAAAATTTGTGGGCAGAACTGAAAAAGTGTGTGCGAGCAAGAAGGCCGACAAACCTGACTCAGTTACATCAACTCTGTCAGGAGGAATGGGCCATAATTCACCCAACTTATTGTGGGAAGCTTGTGGAAGGCTACCCGAAATGTTTGACCCAAGTTAAACAATTTAAAGGCAATGCTACCAAATACTAATTGAGTGTATTGAGTGTATGTACATTTCTGACCCACTGGGAATGTGATGAAAGAAATAAAAGCTGAAATAAATAATTCTCTACTATTATTCTGACATTTCACAATCTTAAAATAAAGTGGTGATCGTAACTGACCTAAAACAGGGAATTTTTACTCAGATTAAGTGTCAGGAATTGTGAAAAACTGAGTTTAAATGTATTTGGCTGAGGTGTATGTAAACTTCCGACTTCAACTGTATACTGTATATACGTGTTTGTTTTGGGCTTCGTCCTTGTCATGTTCATGACTACGCTATTTTGGGTAGAGAAACAAAAAATACTTTCGTATTCCTGAGCCTGTTTCCGGTCATTATACAACGTGACAACAATATACAATTATATTTGTGTTCGTGGATGAATTTGCCTCTGACAGATGCCTTTAATTAAGTTTCAGTGTTTCTGTCAATTGAAAACCATTCAAAAAGCCTACAAAAGTTCAAAAACAACAAGGCTACTTCCTGGATAATGCTGCGTCACTTTCAGACTGTATTAGAATTGCTCTAGGGGAGGCTGGTGAGAATCTGGTAGACCCAACGTGTGCCAAGTGAGTTCTTTGGCAGGAATACATGCTTAGATCTGTTCTTTTTCTTTGATATACACTCAGTGTGTTTTATTTGTTTTTGTCTGTCTTTTTATAAATATTTTCCAGACTTTAATTTTGTGTCAGCTTATTATTTAATAAACCCATTTTGCACCTTAAAAAAAAACCTTTGCTATGTCGTGCCCAAGACACGCTACCTCTTTCACAAGGCCAATTTCATCACATGATGCGATGGCAATGGCATATGCACATCAATGTCAAAGCACACAGGTATTTCCAATTTGATCAGTAGCCTTACATTCAAATGTTTAAACACTATTGATGCGAAACTCCCGTCATGGTACTTTTTCAGACAAAGCCTGGCTCGTTCCCTATTTAATGAGTGTCTTGGCATCAAACAGGCTGCAGCTAACCACTCATCTGCTCTCTCTGGGGAGATGAATGCTCTTCCCCCCTTCACTCCGGGGAGAGGGTCACATTGAGCACCACCTGACAGTTCGCCCCACACACCTTCGAAGACACCTAGCCCACGGTTGAGCCGCACTCACCGCTTCAACAATTTCTGCAAATTGTGACTGGTAAGATGTGTGATGTACTGTAAAACTGACACCTTTCTACACTACTTCAATTCTCAGAGACAAAACATCTGTAAGCTAAACAATCCAGGTCTCACTGTCTTTGTTTTTTAGAGCTTATTAAGCCATCACCAGTATGGATGATAGTTATATTTAACAACACTTGTGTTTTGTAGATTTTCATTACTCTATACCAGACGTATATTTTATACATTTGAAATGTTTTCTTGAAAGAAACAAATGAATTCCTGTAGGGACCTTATGAAAAGCTTGAACCAAAAGGGATTTCATATATGAACTAAACAAGTAGTTAAAGAGCAGCAGTAAAATAACAATAGCGAGACTATATACGGGGGTACCGGTACAGAGTCAATGTGTGGGGGCACCAGTTAGTCGAGGTAATTGAGGTAGTATGTACATGTAGGTAGAATTATTAAAGTGACTTTGCATAGATAATAAAAGAGAGTAGCAGTGGTGTAAAAGAGAGAGAGAGAGGGGGGGGGGTGCAAATAGTCTGGGTAGCCATTTGATTAGATGTTCAGGTGTCTTATGGCTTAGGGGTAAAAGCTGTTTAGATTCCTCTTGGACGAAGACTTGGCACTTCGGTACCGTAACGAGGGAAACATTATGGAGCATTATGGATGCTTTATGGATGCATACGTCAGTGATGGACACCACAGGTGATGAATATCATCCATTTTCGCCAATTTATCAGCGTGCTAATATGTTCCATGATTCAAACATCTATTCTTCACCAGTGATATTCAGTTCAAAGGTTAGTTAAAAGTTAACCTGATCTTATCAAATCCCAAAGAAAGGAATGAAAGGTATTTTGATGAAAGTACTTTGTGTACTTTCTTGGTTTCCGATGCAAGGAAATATTTTCAACATTTGAGCAAGTAAAACGTTATATTAGTAACTAGTACAGTCACAGAAAGTGAAACATCAATTCATTTAAAACGTGAGTGTCTTAGTGTGATCAACCAAACATAAGAAAAATACTAATCTAATATCTATTTTCGTTGCCAACTGAATGACTCGACAACTCATGGGTCAGTAATGACATAAATTAACGAGACTGACAAGAACACCAAGGACAGTGAGGTATTATTATACCTTTATTCATACCCTAATGAGTATTCACAACTCCAGTTCAGAATCACTTCAATCGCTAGTCAGAAATAAACATGACTCAAATTAGCAGTGAAGTACAACTGAAGTACAACTGTGTCTGAGTTTCTCGATACAACTTAACAAACAATCTGTCACTCGTATGCTGCATGAGCTTGCTATCTATCATAGCGATAATTTAAGCAGTTTGCAAATGAGCTACATGACGTGAACTGAAGGTGTGCGCAATATTTGTCACCTGTAACTCCATTCGCAACACAATTAACGAATTACAGCTTCCTTAATAGTCGTGCACAGGTTAGTATTTTATTGTTCACTGTAGTTCTGTAAGATGCAATGCAATAGAATTGGCATGGTTTGCCTTAGTCCACCTTTCAGAATAGGCCAAGTAGATAATTGATATTTTATAACAAATAATGAATATTTAATCACATTCACAATGTGTATTTTCCTCATCTTATATAGATTATAAATGTGGGCTGAGATGCAAGCCAATCTTCCTGCAAGTCAAGTCTTATTTGATACAACCTATTTGGTAATTGAGATTTATTTAATTTACATTTTAATCAATTCAGCTGTCATCTACACCATATGTTATTATCTCTAAATACCAATCCGGTCCTTGATTTGAGGATTTACACACTCCGTATGTGTTGACAATGAACATTTTGAGAGCATGATAGGGGAAATAAGGCAGGCATGCATATGCTTTTGAAAGCCTGGAAAGAGACAAATATGTTATTAAATATGGCCTAATAAAAGGCTTGAGAGCAAGAAAGAGAGACAGAAAGCCAGAGAGAGAGAGAGGTGATGGGGAGGGAGAGAGAGAGAGAAAATAAGTACCTCAAGGCTGTGACATATCTAAGAGACAAGGAAAGAAGGACCATCTATACCATCAAAAGGAACATAAAACTCGACATCCCAATTAGGATCTGGCTAAAAATACTTAAATCACTTATCAAATCAAATCAGGGGTAAAGTGACTATGTATAGATAATAAACAGAGAGTAGTAGCAGCATAAAAAAGGGGGGTGGCAATGCAAAAAGTCAGAGTAGCCATTTAATTAGCTGTTCAGCAGTCTAATGGCCTGGGGATAGAAGCTGTTAAGAAGCCTTTTGGACCTATACTTGGCGCTCCGGTACCGCTTGCCGTTTGTTAGCAGAGAGAACAGTCTATGACTAGTGTGACTGGAGTCTTTGACAATTTTTAGGGCCTTCCTTTGACACTGCCTGGTATAGAGGTCATGGATGGCAGGAAGCTTGGCCCCAGTGATGTACCAGGCGGTGATGCAACAAGTCAGGTTGCTCTCGATGGTGCAGCTGTAGAACTTTTTGAGGATCTGAGGACCCATGCCAAATCTTCTCAGTCTCCTGAGGGGGAATAGGCATTGTCATGCCCTCTTCATGACGGTCTTGGTGTGTTTGGATCATGATAGTTTGTTGGTGATGTGGACACCAAGGAACTTGAAGAGCTCAACCTGCTCCATTGCAGCCTGTCGATTAGAATGGGAGCGAGCCCGGCCCTTCTTTTGCTGTAGTCCACAGTCATCTCCTTTGCCTTGATCACATTCAGGGAGAGGCTGTTGTCCTGGCACCAAATCAAATCACTTTATTTATCAAAATGTATTTGTCATATGCGCCGAATACAACAAGTGTGGACCTTACCGTGAAATGCTTACTTACAAGCCCTTAACCAACAGTGCAGTTCAGGAAGAGTTAAGAAAATATTTACCAAATAAACTAAAGTTAAAAAAAATATAAAACTAAAACAATAAAATAACAATAACGAGGCTATAAACAGGGTGCGCTTGCCGTGCGGTAGCAGTGAAAACAGTCTATGACTGAGGTGACTGGAGTCTCTGACAATTTTTGGGCCTTTCCTCTGACACCACCTATAATATAGGTCCTGGATGGCAGGAAGCCTGTCCCCAGTGATGTACCACACTGCCAGGTCTCTGACCTCCTCCCTATAGGCTGTCTCATCGTTGTGGATGATCAGGCCTACCACCGTTGTGTCGGCAGGAAACTTAATGTTGGAGTCGTGCTTGGCCACGCAGTCATGGGTGAACAGGGAGTACAGGAGGGGACTAAGCATGCACCCCTGAGGATCAGCGTGGCAGATGTGTTGTTGCCTACCCTTGCCACCTGGGGGTGGCCCGTCAAGAAGTCCAGGATCCAGTTGCAGAGGGAGGTGTTTAGTCCTAGGGTCCTTAGCTAAGTGATGAGCTTTGAGGGCACAATGTTGTTGAACCCTGAGCTGTAGTCAATGAACAGCATTCTCACATAGGTGTTCCTTTTATCCATGTGGGAAAGGGCAGTGTTGAGTGCAATAGAGATTGCGTCATCTGTGGATCTGTTGGGGCGGTATGCAAATTGAAGTGGGTCTAGGGTTTCTGGGATGATGGTGTTGACGTGAGCCATGACCAGCCTTTCAAATCACTTCATGGCTACAGATGTGAATGCTACGAGTCGGTAGTCATTTAGGCACATTACCTTTGTGTTCTTGAGCACAGGGACTATGTTGGTCTGCTTGAAATATGTAGGTATTACAGACTCGACCAGGGACAGGTTGAAAATGTCAGTGAAGACACTTGTCGGTTAGCACATGCTCAGTGTACACGTCCTGGTAATCCTTCTGGGCCTGTTGCCTTGTCAATGTTGACCTGTTTAAAGGTCTTACTCACATTGGCTATGGTGAGTGTGATCACACAGTCGCCCTGAACAGCTGGTGCTCTAATGCATGCTTCAGTGTTGCTTGCCTCATTACTGGGCTTCCCTTTGTAATCCGTAATCGTTTACAAGCCCTGCCACAGGGATTCAATGTTAGTCCTGTATTTATGTTTTGCCTGTTTGATGGTTCGTCTGAGGGCATAGAGGGCATATTTTCACGGCTGTTGAAGGAGGAGGACCAAGGTGCAGAGCGGTACATATTCCTTTGTTTAGAAAAAAGATACCGAACAAAACAATAGACAGGTGAAAAAAGGGCTACCTAATTATGGTTCTCAATCAGAGACAACGATAGACAGCTGCCTCTGATTGAGAACCACACCCGGCCAAACACAAAGAAATAGAAAACATAGAAATAAAGAAACTAGAATGCCAAGCCTAGTCACACCCTGGCCTAACCAAAATAGAGAATAAAAGCCTCTCTATGGCCAGGGCGTGACAGTACCTCCCCCCCAAAGGTGCGGACTCCGGCCTCAAAATCTGACTCTAAAGGGTCTGTGTGGGCTTCCTTTACGGCGGCGGCTCTGGTGCGGGGCGTGACACATATGCCTACATGACTACCGACCCGTAGACTTCCATAGTAATTGAATTCACCCACCAGCTGTTATTGACAAATAAACACAGACCGCCAACCCCTGTCTTACCAGATGCAACGGAACAACCAGGCAACTGTATATCCATATCATCGTTCAGCCACGACTTGATGAAATATAAGATATTACAGTTTTTAATGTCCCATTTGTCGGATAGTTTTGAACAGAGGTCATCCAGTTTATTCTCCAATAATTGCACATTGGCCAATTTATTTTTATTTATTTTTTATTTTACCTTTATTTAACCAGGCAAGTCAGTTATGAACAAATTCTTATTTTCAATGACGACCTAGGAACAGTGGTTTAACTGCCTGTTCAGGGGCAGAACGACAGATTTGTACCTTGTCAGCTCAGGGGTTTGAACTTGCAACTTTCCGGTTACTAGTCCAACGCTCTAACCACTAGGCTACCCTGCCGCCCCAATAGGACGGATGGTAAAGGCAGGTTACCCATTCGCCAACAAATTATAACAAGGCACCCGGACCTGCGTCCCCAGTATCGGTGTCTTTTCTTCAAGCGAATGACGGGAAGTAAATCCTTTGCGTCCGACTTGTTAGACGAGGTAAATAATCGCTGTTCTGATATCCAGAAGCTTTTTCGGTCATAAGAGATGGTGGCAGAAACATTATATAAAAAATAAGTTACAAACAATGCGAAAAAACACACAAAATAGCACAATTGGTTAGGAGCCCGTAAAATGGCAGCAATCTCCTCTGGTGACATTCTAAAAACTCATTCATCTAAAATAAAGTAAGATGTACACTTTCCACGCTGCGCTTTGGTCTCATTCCGACGACGGACGTAACAACTATTTGGCACACTGGAAAGAATCAACCAAAAAACAGAGCAAATTGGAATGCTATATTTTATTTTACTTGCTTTGGCAATGCAAACACATGTTTCCCCTGACAATAAATCCCCTTTGAATTGAAATGAGAGACACACAGAAAGAGTGAGAGAGAGAGAGAGAGAGAGAGAGAGAGAGAGAGAGAGAGAGAGAGAGAGAGAGAGAGAGAGAGAGAGAGAGAGAGAGAGAGAGAGAGAGAGAGAGAAAGAAAGAAAGAAAGAAAGAAAGAGTAAGAGAGAAAAAGAGAGAGAGAAAAAACTGAGCAAACTGGAATGCTATTTGGCCCTAAACAGAGAGTACACGGTGGCAGAATACCTGACCACTGTGATTGACCCAAACTTAAGAAATGCTTTGATTATGTACATACTCAGTGATCATAGCCTTGCTATTGCCGTAGGCAGACCTGGCTCTCGAGAGAAGACCGGCTATGTGCACACTGCCCACAAAATGAGGTGGAAACTGAGCTGCACTTCCTAAACTACTGCCTATGTATGACCATATTAGAGACACATAGTTCCCTCAGATTCCACAGACGTACAAGGAATTTGAAATTAAATCCCATTTTGATCAACTCCCATATCTATTAGATGAAATAGCACAGTGTGCCATCACATCAGCAATATGTGTGATCTGTTGCCACAAGAAAAGGGCAACAAGTGAAGGTCAAACACCATTGTAAATACAACATGTATTTATGTTAATTTATTTTCCCTTTTGTACCAACCATAATATAACATTCGAAATGTCTCTATTCTTTTGAAACTTTTGTGAGTGTGATGTTTACTGTTAATTTCTGATTGTATATTTCACTTTGTTTATTATTGATTTAACTTGCTTTGGCAATGTAAACATACACTGAGAGTACAAAACATTAGGAACACATTCCTACTATTGAGTTGAATTTCCCCTCAGAACAGACACAATTTGTCGGGGCATGCTTTACAGGGTGTCGAAAGCATTCCACAGTGATGCTGGCCCATTTTGACTCAAATGCATCCCACAGATGTCAAGTTGGCTGGATGTCCTTTGGTTGTTGGACAATTCTTGATACACACAGGAAACTGTTGAGTGTCATAAACCCAGCAGCATTGCAGTTCTTGACACACTCAAACCGGTGGAACCGGTTGAACCATACCTCGTTCAAAGGTACTTAAATCGTTTTGTCTTGTCCATTCACCTTCTGAATAGTACTCATACACAATCAATGTCTCAATTGTCTGAAGGCTTAATTTCTCATCCCCTTCATCTACATTGATGGAAGTGGATTTTTCAAGTGACATCAATAAGGGATCATAGCTTTCACCTGGATTCACCTGGTCAGTCTGTCATGGAAAGAGCAGGTGTTCCTAATGTTTTGTACACTCGGTGTATGTTTCCCATGCCAATAAAGGCATTTGAATTGGAAAGAGAGAGAAAGCGCATTTCTCTGTTGAATGAAACATGAGCATGCGCACTTCTTCGCATGATATTCCTCGAACTAAAAAAAACAAATTTACGTAGCAGAGACAAGCATTAACTTGCATCCAAAGTAATTCCTGGTTTTCAAAATGTTTTAAAACATAATTGACTTGTAAGATGGTAACGTGCTGGACGTTTCTTATCCCAGATGTGCTTAGTGCATGCCCTGCATTTAGCTAACGTTAGTTTCCATTGAGATCCTCTCATCCGCGTTCTTATGTCTGTATTGCAATATTTACTTCGTGTAGAAAAATGTAATATCCTGTTCAATTACTGGTTCAATGGCTGAAACGGATGGTAATTAGTACTTGTACAGATATTGAACTTTTATGCATAATTCGTTTATGACAATAGGATCTATATTTATAATATAGCACATCATATTTTATCATTAAAGCACTATAGAACATGTTTCCGCGGGGGCTGTAAAAACTGATGCACATGCTTACACAGGGGCATCACGTGATACAGGCACGCGGCTGGAAAAGCAAAGTGCCAGACATTTGTGTAATGTGCTGGTTTCAGCTTGCTGTTGAACCTTTTTGGAATTACGATATATAATGCAGTTTAACAAACGAATATGTTGATGGCATGTTCATAACGATAATGTTTGCTGACTGGTTAGCCTGCAACGAACACGTGGACATTGTTGTTGTTAGCCTTGTAGCTAGCTGTCATTTCATACGGTTAGATCGCACCTATTCTGGTAATGAAACTAAGTTACCTTGCTTGGCTCACAAATTTAATCAAAAGATGATTGTTTTCTCAAAATGACAAGTGAACGTAGATCACAGAAAGACTGGTATTCTATACTTGAATCCAGTCCATCGGATATGCTACAAGACCTCAAACAGAAGTACCAAAGACTGGCCTTAATGGTATGTGTAAACTCTTGACGGTCTCCTGTGGCATGTCTTTTCAACTGTACTGATGAATTAAGTGCTGTTAGGTTTATTTGCATCTTGATGAACCATGTCAAAAGAGGTCCCAATAATTGAGTGAGAGGCGGGGTGAGAAAGTATCTTGACATAACGTTACTGTTGGTCCGTTAGCACCTAGCATGTATTTCTAGAAAGTAATATATTTAATGAATATAAACACACCCTCTATCACACACATATTACCGACTGGGTGTTTATTTCTGACCATGTGTGCAAATCAATACTATGTTAATCCACTGCGCTCCAGCTTCGGCATGAGTTCTGGGAGGGTCTTCAAGATAAGTCTTGTAGGTGTCTGGCAAGGTTAGTCTACTTATCATGCAAGTTTAGATTGTCGATGTGATTGATGACTGTATGATGAAGTATTAACTGCATCTTGCCCTTTGATATTAATCTGTACATTCTCTTTTAATCCTTGAGAGTACAACATAATGGATTTGAATAATCCAAAACCCATTTTAATTATAGAAATCGCCTAGAAACTGTTAAATCAATCATACTCTAATCAATAAGCTATAATCCAAAAACTATTTTGGTGTTGATTTTCTATTTCGATGTTGTTTTATATCTGAAAATATTTTTGTCTGAAAATAGCCACACTGCTCTATAAACACAGGGCTTTGAGCAAGAGTATGGTAGTTCTGGTAATTAGCTATGTTTATTAGCACACTGTAAGTAGGATACAGGCCTAGTCCACAGATATCACCATGAACTGATTACTGTGTATTATTTTGTCAGACTTTCTGGATTCAAGGTGCTGTAGAATTTCACATAAACCATGGGCTCTATGATTACCAATTGTAAAAACACACAAACTTCAAGCTACCATCAATGTCAACATTTCTTTAAATAATATTTGATTAATCCAATTGAACAAAACATCCTAGACTTTGCTGTTGGCATTCCCCTTCCCCCCTCAGTAATGTCTGCTCGTGTCTGGCCTCCCGCAGACATTAGGGGGCAGTAGTGTGATGATGGTGGCCTTTTGCTCTGCCACCAGCTCATGTGCTCTCCCATCTTCTGAATGCCTGCACAGCACACGCCTCAGCCTCGTGGTAGAAACAGACAAGTCTGATACAGCACAGAGAGGGAGAGAGAGATGATTCATGGTAAGAAGCGCCTAGTGCTCCAAATTGCCAGTGCTTTATATTGTGTTCCTGCCTCTAAGCTCCATTAGCCCCAGTAAATGAATATTTTACAATGCGTGCAAAGAGACATCAATTAAAGTACGTAACTCCACAGGAACGGAGGGTGGGCTATTTTATAAGAGCCGGGGCTTTTCATTGTGTTATGTATTTATAAAAAAAAACCTGAGCTGCATGGGGACTCAGAAGTGGGGGGAGGAATTACAGCAAATGGGTTTCTCTGCTGTAAAATGTCAAAATACTGTCTGGCTGGAATTTTTACAGTAGATAAAAATATGTTTAATTCTGAGCTTCAAATTTTCTCAAATGTCATTAGCAAATAGTCACTCACTAGGCTATAGTCTCTTCAATGTATAAGTTTTGTTTTAACCATAAAGTTGTGAGAACTACTGTAGCAGCATGGACTAGTGGGTCTGGAGATGGAGATGGAGGTGTAGGCTGTTTTCAAGCCTTACACCACGCCCAACCCGGATTTTGTCCCCCACATACCAAACGCCATCACGACACACAGGTTGAAATGTCAAAACAAAACCAATTAAATGAATTTGGGGACAGGTCGAAAAGCATTTAACACATGGTAATTTAGCTAGCTTGCAGTTTCTATCTAATTTGTCCTATTTAGATAGATAGCTAGCTTGTTGTTGCTAGCTAATTTAACCTGGGATATATGCATTGAGTTGTTATTTTACCTGAAAGGCACAAGGTGCCTTCCAGGCTTTTTCTTCTTTTGGACTTAAAATGGCTATTGGCAACTAACTTTAATAATAAGGTGTATTACCATAACCGACCTCAGTTCATCTTTCAATCACCCACGTGGGTATTACCAATGAGATGGCACGTGGGTATATGTTTCTAAAAGTCAATGAGGAGATGGGAGAGGCAGGACTTGCAGCGTGTTCTGCACCACAAATAGAATCAACTTCTATTTTTGCGCCTGGCAACACAGACGCTCGCGAGCAGTGTGGGTGCAATGATTTGAATAACATGTATGTGTAAATTTATTTAGCAACGCTCGTGTATGCGATGTGACCGGTGTGGTCAGCATGTTAGTTCCGCAGCCAGATACTTCACACCTGTAAGCTTCCAGCGCAGAGCACTGTCTCTAGGTTTGCTTTGATTTCCTTCAGGATTTGAGAGAGCCACAAAGCTGGTTCAATGGTGTGAGAAGGATTTTGTCATGTTCTTTAGAAAGAGAACAATATATTTTTCTGTCGGAATGTTGATTGAATCAGTTCCTCACCCCATCCATCAGATAGCCAGACCCATTTCTTGAGCACAGGCCCCTGGTCACGTATAGACTTGTCATTTGCTTTGGCTAGACGATAGAGGTTGGCACTGGTGTTACAGGTTTTGTTTTTTCCATTCATGTTTTGAGGTTGGACTATCAGCATGAATAGCAGTAGCGCGCAACGATTTGTTGTCACTTCGTTAGTCAGTATGTGTTACACCTGTGCTGGCCCAGGTGACATTTACGAGTGGCTGGACCAGTGCTCCAGTTGTCTTGAGTGATGTGGAGGGTCAACACCTTTTTAGTTGGCTCTCCCTATTTGATTTCTAGAAAAACATTCCTTTGTCTGATCTTCCCTGTTTTTTGTTTTGCTCAACGTTTTTGTTTGCTTCCTGTCTTAAGTTTGGTGTGGGTTTTTCTTTTGTTTGCCTCTTAGTGGGCAAATTTAGTGGCACTCATGGTGGGTGTCTTAGGTCCCAGTTGTTGTTGCTAGTCAACTGTCAGTGGACAGCCCCATGAGTGTCTTTCAGAACGCCTCCTAAAACCCCACATTTAGTTTTGTCAGTGACTCTTTGTTAATTCCTCCATATGTTTCAGCAACATTTCGTTTGGTTGTCTTTCAGGGAAATGTAACAAAATGGGGGCTCATCCAGGATCTATTTTCCCATGAGTATGGTAGTTGCTCTAATCACCTACTCTGAAGCTTTCCTCTGCCCACATATTGGAGTGTTCAAAAGACACATTTGTGGTGGACTTTCTGTCACTGACATCCACCCTGAGCGGGTATAAGATTGGTGTATAAAAAAATCAAAATAAAAAGCCATGGACTTTAAGTTGGAAGAATTTGTGGAAAACCCTACCTGGGAGATGCTGGACACATGTAGGTGAAGGTGAATCTGCTCATCATTGCAAAGCATTATGACATCAAAGTGGCATCTGGCGATCCAAAAGCAGTAGTCTGAGTCAATCGGTAGTTGGTCACTGCTCCTCCAAAGTGTTCTTGTGGGACAAGTTTAGAAAGGGTACGCTGCTTTATCTCTTGATCAGAGTTTAGATTATGACACTGTTAAAGCTGCTATCCTTCTGGCTTACGAGTTGGTCCCAGAGGCATACAGACAACATTTCTGTCAATTACAAAAGACAGAATTGCAAAATCATATGGAGTTTGCAAGGGAACAAGCATGTCTTTTTGATCGGTGTGGTTCTCAGGACAAGAACCTTGAGGACTTAGACACTCATCCTTCTCCAGTAGTTAAACATTTCCTTCACAAACGGGTTGCTACCTAGATTTGAGCACAAGGATCTCTCTTGAGAAAGCTGCATTTCTTGCAGATGAGTTTGTTTACACACACAACTACCATCACAAACAAAGCCTACACAAAAAGCAATCCAGAGAATTCACCTACTGCAGATTTCAGTCTTTTTCTACAGTGCCCAAAGATAAAGATTGGAGGGGAAAATAATAATTTGTATCCGCCATATTGACGTTTCTGCTGTGAGAAAGTACACATTGTCTCTGTCCTAAGTTGAGAGAGAAATAGCCCTTTATTCTTGTGGGAGCACTTCAGCCCATAAAGTCTCTGGTTGGGACTGATGCATCTCCTAAACAAGGTTTTGGATCAGATGTGCATGAACCCTTTGTTTCAGACGGGTTTGTCTGTCTGTCTAGTGCCGGTGCTGTTAATCAGCTGGTGAAGATACAGCAAGACTGGGGCAGCCCTTCATTTTGGAGGGTATTTTGTCTTTTTCTGACACTTCAGCAACTGGTTACAGTGTGTTAGTACAAGGTGTGGAGATGTGTTGCATGGAAGTTCCTTTGTATAATGTGGAGCTCGAGTCTGATCTTATTTCTGGTTTCGTTGCAGTGAAGCTTAGCCTACCGGTGAAGGTGGTCTCATTAATTTTTTTCCGGGAAACAATTTGGCTGGAGGGAAGGTCGTGCCGTTACACGTGCTGTGTAAAAAAGGGAGCAAGTCTAGTGTTGAGGATGTCAGCAATCCCACCATGGTCGATCTGTCTGAGACGTTTATGGGTGATCCTGATTTCCCCTGACCTCTCCTTTGAAAAGCGAGTTTGTAGGACCGCTGAAGGAAGAGATGGTCCCTACAGTTGACACTTCCATGTCTAGGAAGCAGCTGATTGTACAACAGTAAATATGTTTCCCTCTCCCCTCTTATTGCTGAGATATGTCCAGAGGAGGAGTTTGATTACGTTTGTGTGGGTTACTTTGACAGGTGGTGTTCTAATGAGGGAATGGCGTTCTCGTTCCACTTCTGGGTAGGACAATTGGCCCAGTGTATCTCAAATTGTCATTCCAGTTGCACTTTGACAAGAGATACTGATGCTGGCTCACGATGGTTGTATGGCAGGCTATCTTGGAGTAAACTAGATGTGACCGTATCTTGCGTAACTTCTTCTGGCCTGATCTGAAACAGGACGTTGTGGCTTACTGTAAATCCTGTCGCATTTGCCAGCGGACAGGTAAACCAAACCAAGCTGTACCGGTTGCACCTTTGCAGCCTATTCCTGCTTTGACAAACCTTTCAGCAGGGTTCTGGTGGACTGTGTTGGTCCTTTGCCCAAAGCAAAGAGTGGTCATCAGTATCTTTTGACCATCATGTGCGCTGCCACTCGTTTCCCTGAGGCCATTCCACTAAGTTACGACGGATATTACAATCCCGTTGAAATCAAACATGTCCATGGTAAGGACATCTTGGTTGTTGATTTGTCTTTTCAAGTGTGGGAACTTAATATGTTTTGTGTTTAGCCTGTGTAGCCCTGGCACACATTTTATTTTGATGTATGTTTTTCATTTTGGAGATGTTTTTGTTTGGGCTCGTTTCAAGGGGACAAGAGTTACAGAAACATACATGAGTTTTAGGCAACTATGTCCCCCCCCCCAAAAGTATAAAATAAAAGTATAAAATTAAATCTAAATAAGAAAATATTGTCCAAAAAAAGTGGGTGTATAACATTTTTATATTTGAGGAGGCGGCACATTTTAGTTGTGAAATGGAAGTTGTTTTCTGTTGGTGAGAACTTATCCAACAAAAATATAGGATATATTTGTTGTCTTAAGGGGGAATGTGTCGCAGGTTTAGCTTTTCCCATTTTATGTATTGAGGTTGGACTTTTAGCACGTATAGCATGGTAGTACGTAGGGCGCACGGATTGGTATCAAATCCATTTATATAGCACTTCTTACATCAGCTGATATCTCAAAGTGCTGTACCGAAACCCAGCATAAAACCCCAAACAGCAAGCAATGCTGGTGTAGAAGCATGTTAGTCAATATGTGTTACACCTGTGCTGGCTTGTCCATCTCGTTAGTCGGGAGTTATTTAAGAGTGGCTGGCCCTGTGCTCCAGGTGTCTTGAGAGATGTGTGAATGCTGTCCCCTCAGTCATAAAATAAAATTCTGCTTCAGAGTTCAGTGCAAATTGCTGTTAATGATTCAATCAGGAAGTACATTTTTGGCTTGTTGTAAAGCTGCTATTTTTCTCATCCTATTCATATTGTTCTTTTACAAAGTGAAAACAACACTGTGTAGTGTAATATTTGATAATGCCTCAATGCGTTGTAAGGAAATGTCGTGGTTTGACTCCACGGGTGTGTGTGTTTTAGGTAGTGAGTTGTGATTGTACACTGAACAAAAATATAAATGCAACGATTTCAATGATTTTACAGTTACAGTTCGTAAAAGGAAATCTGTCACTTTAAAGAAATAAATTAGGCCCTAATCTATGGATTCCCATGACTGGGAATACAGATATGCATCTGGTGGTCACAGATTCCTTAACCTGTTAATCCTACCCCCTACTTTTTCGAACATGCTGTTAAAAATCGTGCAACATTTCAGCGCCCTGCTACTCATGCCAGGAATATAGTATATGCATATGATTAGTATGTGTGGATAGAAAACACTCAGACGTTTATAAAACTGGTTAAATCACGGCTGTGACTATAACAGAACGTGCGTTTCATCGAAAAGCGCAGGAAAATCTGATCACTGAAAATGGAAATATATATCCATGTGCGACTTAATAATAATATAATATATGCCATTTAGCAGACGCTTTTATCCAAAGCGACTTACATTCGTGTGCATACATTCTACGTATGGGTGGTCCCGGGGATCAAACCCACTACCCTGGCGTTACAAGCGCCATGCTCTACCAACTGAGCTACTTGAACCCATTGATAAAGGTGAACCACATTTAATGGGGCTGAGCTTGCAATACCTACAGCTTCCACACGTTGTCTAGAGTCTTGTCATTTGCCTAGGCTTTGTTTCTTGGTCAAACAGACGCAAGGCAACGCATTTCTTCCGGTCTCCGACCGGATATTTTGGTTGAGAATTACCCGGACATTATTTCCAGACGGACAGCTAAAGAATATACTTCGCCTCGTGATCAATTTGATCGCTTATTAACGTTTAATAATACCTAAAGTTGCATTACAAAAGTATTTCGAAGTGTTTTGTGAAAGTTTATCGACTTTTTTAATTTACAAAAATGACGTTACGTTATAAGACGCTATTTTTTTCCGTTTATCACACAGTCTTCATAGATCGATATCTAGGCTATATATGGACCGATTTAATCGGAAAAAAAGACCCAATAGTGATTATGGGACATCTAGGAGTGTCAACAAAGAAGATGGTCAAAGGTAATGAATGTTTTATATTTTATTTGTGCGGTTTGTGTAGCGACGACTATGCTAATTATTTTGTTTACGTCCCCTGCGGGTCTTTTGGGGTGTTACATGCTATCAGATAATAGCTTCTCATGCTTTCGCCGAAAAGCATTTTAAAAATCTGACTTGTTGCCTGGATTCACAACGAGGGTAGCTTTAATTCAATACCCTGCATGTGTATTTTAATGAACGTTTGAGTTTTAACTAGTACTATTAGCATTTAGCGTAGCGCATTTGCATTTCCAGATGTCTAGATGGGACGCCTGCGTGCCAGGTAGGACCAAGATGTTAAAAGAAAGTTAGGGGTGTGGGTCAGAAAACCAGTCAGTATCTGGTGTGGCCACCAATTATTTGCCTCATGCAGCGTGAAACATCTTGGTTGTGGAATGTTGCCTCAATGGCTGTGCGAAGTTGTTGGATATTGGTGTGAACTGGAACAAGATGTCCACCAAAGCATCCCAAACATGCTCAATGGTTGACATGTCTGAGTTGGTAGGCCATGGATGGACTGGGATATTTTCAGCTTCCAGGAATTGTGTACAGATGTTTCCGACATGGGGCTGTGCATTATCATGCTGGAACATGAGGTGATTGTGCCAGATGAATGGCATGACAATGGGCCTCAGGATCTCGTCATGATATCTCTGTGCGTTCAAATTGCCATCAATTTAAAATGCAATTGTGTTCATTGTCTGTAGCTTATGCCTGCCCATACCATAACCCCACCGCCACCATGGCACTCTGTTCACAACGTTGACAGCAAACCGCTCACCAACACGACGCCACCTGCCCGGTACAGATAAAACCGGGATTCATCCGTGAAAAGCACACTTCTCCAGCGTGCCAGTGGCAATGTAACATCTTCTTTATAACAGTAAGATCATGTCTCAATGTGTTTGTCCATATGACCGATTTTCTGTTCGACCAAAATGCAAATGGAGAGTTAAAACTGCTTGTCAAGAGAGGATTTCTCAACTTTGTTGGAGCGAGAGGTTGGGAGGGGCCTGGTCTGTGTAAACAATAGAGGAAGAGGCGAAACGAAGTTTCACTCTTGCTAAGATCTGTCCAAAATAAGGCCAATGCGTTTCTATGTGCTTATTTTGGACCTCAGCTTGTCGCCTGCCTTCCCAACTCCCATTGTTAGGACGGAGGCGTGCATTTCGTCATTATTTACAGATCTCTGGTGTAAATGGAAAGTCGCACAAAGGAGCGAAGGAGACAAGACAAAAATACAACACGAGAACAAGCGGACATAAACGCTCATAAAAAAACGGAAAATAACACAACGTCAAAACGGGCATTTGTAATTAATTCAATATTTCACCCAGCCCTACTTCATTATATTCTCTGGTAACCACTCTGGTGGACATTCCTGCAGTCAGCAGGCCGATTGCATGCTCCCTCAACTTGAGACATCTGTGGCATTGTGTTGTATGACAAAACTGCACATTTTAGAGTGTCCTTTTATTGTCATTTTATTGTCCCCAGCGTAAGGTTGTTACGTTACAGTTACAGATTAAAGACCAAGTTCAAAAGTTCAAAATCTTAGCTTGGACATTGGAGGAAAGGTTACATGGTTGGCAGACTGAGTCAACTCTATTAAACTCTTCAACCTTTGGGGGCGCTATGTCATTATTGGATTTTTTAAAATGTGCCCGTTTTAAGCGCAATATTTTGTCACGAAAAGATGCTCGACTATGCATATAATTGCCAGCTTTGGAAAGAAAACACTCTGACGTTTTCAAAACTGCAAAGATATTATCTGTGAGTGCCCCAGAACTGATCGTACAGGCGAAACCAAGATGAAACTTCAAACAGGAAATGAGCAGGATTTTTGACGCTCTGTTTTACTATCGTCTCCTTATATGGCTGTGAATATGCTGTGAACGAGCTTATGCGCTCTGCCGTTCGTCCAAGATGTCTGCAGCATTGTGACGTATTTGTAGGCATATCATTGGAAGATTGGCCATAAGAGACTACATTTGCCAGGGGGCCGTCCGGTGTCCTTTGTCTAAATTGCTGCGCAACTCCCAGTGGCACTCATTTCACCATGCGATACAGAGGGAGAAGCAGACTTCCAGGAACGATACATCATTGAAGAGATATGTAGAAAAACACCTTGAGGATTGATTCTAAACAACGTTTGCCATGTTTCAGTCGATATTATGGAGTTATTTTGGAAAAAGTTCGGCGTTTTTATAACTGAATTTTCGTTGTTTTTTTTGGTAGCCAAACATGACGCAGAAAACGGACCGATTTCTCCTGCACAAATAATCTTTCAGGAAAACTGAACATTTGCTATCTGAGAGTCTCCTCATTGAAAACATCCGAAGTTCTTCAAAGGTAAATGATTTATTGAATGTTTTTGCTGGTTTTTGTGAAAATGTTGCCTGCTAACGCTAAATGCTAATGCTAAATGCTAGTTTGCTATGGTTGAGAAGCATATTTTTGAAAATCTGAGATAACAACACTGTCAACAAAAGGCTAAGCTTGAGAGCTAGCATATTGATTTCATTTCATTTGCGATTTTCATGAATAGTTAACGTTGCGTTATGGTAATGGGCTTGAGGCTGTAGTCATGATCCCGGATCCGGGTTGGCTCGACGCAAGAAGTTAAAGAAGCTGAAAGAATTTGACCATTCCAAAACAACTGGCCGTGACAACATTCTTGCCAGATTTCTACAAAATGCTGCAGTAATGATCACCCCCCTGCGTAACTCACAATGTAAATATATATATTGAACTACCCCCCCCCCCCCCCTCCCCCAGTGAACTAAAACGCACAAGGGTTATATATAAATAAAAGGGACTAAGTTAGATCATGGAAACTATTGGCTTGTTTCAGTCCTGTGTATTTTATCGAAGGTCATGGAAAATATTGTGTGAGCAGATTGACAGTTATATTTCCTTACATAACATACGATACAAGCCTCAATCTGGCTTTAGTAAATCTCATTCCAACAACACTTGCCTACTATATCTAACTGACCACACCGGAAAGGAAGTAGATGGATGAAAATGTTATGGTATTATGTTAGATCTCCAAAAGATGTTTGGTACAGTGGATCATGAGATTCTGTTAATCAAACTAAGAGCCATGGGCTTTAACAACTTATCCATAAAATGAGTTAGCACTTATCTGCAAGGAAGAAAACACATGGTGGGTGTGGATGGGACCCTGTCTAAACCCAAAATCTTGAACTGTGTGGTACCCCAAGGGAGTGTGCTGGGTCCACTTTTCTTTCTGTTGTATATAAATTATCTGAAATCTGCCTGTACATGTGACCTTTTCCTTTATGCAGATGATTCTGCACTGCTGGTTTCTTACAAAGACAACTGTGGTTGAGGAGGCCCTCGGTGCTGAACTTCTGAATGTCAGTAAACGGTTATATGACAACAAGCTGTCACTTCACCTTGGAAAAACAGTCCATCTTGCTCAGGTCCAAAGTCAAACTGAATAAATCACTGGATTTTAATGTGGTAGTAGGTGACTTGGTAGTCACAGCAAAAGAGTCTGTTAATTATCATGCGTGCTAGATAACTTTATGTGCCATGCTCTCCCCTGTCAGATGGTTATATCCAAAGTGAACCATAAAATGTGGTTTCTGGCAAGAACCCCCTAATATCTGGATAAGAATGCAACATGGTGGCATTGGTAGGGGCTCTTGTTCTGTGCCATTTGGACTATGGGTGCTCTTCCTGGTACAATAGTGCTTCCAAGATAATTAAAAATAAATTGCAGACATCTCAGAACAAATTTGTCAGGATTTTTCTTAAACTTCCAGGACATGCTCATCTGGACCATTCCTGCTTTGAAAGCTTTAGATGGCTCAAAGTGGAGGAGAGAGTCTCTCAGATTAAATTGTGTCTGGTACATCAGATTGTCCACAGTCTGGTCCCCAGGGACTTATATAACTACTTTAACTCGGTCCGGGATAACCAAACTATTCCACTAGAAAGCGTGAAACTGATGTTGTTCCTTTTAGATGTAATAGTGGTACTCAGCTGCCCATCTTTAGAATAGTCTTCCAAGGAATTTGAAATGTATACATTCAATGGGTAGTTTCACATTCTCAATTAAAAAATGGCTATATAGTTGCATGTTTCAAGTGAGTCATAATATTATAGTTCAGTACGTGGCTGAGAAGAAAATACCCGGGATAGCATGTAGTCTGCCTATTGTCTATCATATTGTGATTGTCTTGTATATATTAGGGATTGACTTGTTTTATGTTCGGTACATCTCCCTTGTCTCACATACCCCTATCAATTGTTGTTTATTAGTAAATTGAACTGTACTAATTTGCTAATTTTATGAAACAAACAGCAATTTTGTGTCTCATTGTGTGTTGCCACTGCAGTTCCTAACCTTGCTGCATTCCGCTCTTCCACCTCCAAAAGGACCACAATGAAAATAAGCCGTTAAGCTTTATTGTTTTATCCTTGATCTTTTTTAAATTATATGTGGAGGCGTACATTATGTATGTATTTTTAAATATTGTTTGCCAGTCTTCCAGTTACTTAAAATGTAAAGTACATTTGCGGTGGACATTAATTTGCCTAGCTGAGACCATTGGTCATTGTAGTTCAGTATCACCCCATGTATCATTACCCGTTCTTGAAGAGGTTCTGTTTCTGAACTACAGTGACCATACAAGAACACACACAAGCAATGGTCTGCTTGCCAGTGCCAGATTATCATCATCATTCATGTGAATGCTGCTAGGATAGATCTAAGTTTTCTAAAAAGCCCCTCCACCACCACCTCCCTCCCTCTCCCATAGGTGGATCAGGAGCCCATGATCCATCCTCCTGCGACCCTCACTAATCGGTGGCTTAAGCCTGGACTGCATAGACCTGCAGGAGGAAATTAGAGCGGTTCCATGTGCCAGGAAACACAGACAGGGCCGTCAGTATCCACTAGAGAACAGGGACATACCTCAAGGCCAATGTGAGCATTACATGAAGAGATTCTTCAATACTGATATTAATCAACGGATGACATAATGCGGATATTGCTATAGCCCCTCCTCTCGCCTAACAAAACAACAATAAAACGCAAAAGAGAGCATGGGTGGTATTGCTACTATATTTGGCCAGAGGTGTCATGGGATGGCCTGTCGTGGGATGGCCAATGCTCTTCTCCAGCTCTCTGCCCAAAGCTGTCTGGGCTAACGGTTCTGTCCTCTGATGTCTCAATCTAGTTGTGTTTGCATTACTGTACTCCGCCTCCTCTGGTAAATTGTCCAGAAGAAGAGCATTGGTCCATCAGCAAATTACCCAGAAAAAGCTGACCGTTCAGGTTCTGACAGGCTTTTTTTTCCACTGGCAGATTGTCACCGACTCCTATGGTTTAATTAACCTAGCTTCTGTCTAGTGTGTCTGAGCCATCCCCACATCTCTCCTCTCTCCTCTACCATCTTAAATAAAGTACTGGTTCAAGGGACTGATGGCTGCTGTTATTTTGGTCATTGTTTCTGTTGTGATGGCTGTTGTCAGTCTTGTCATTGTGGCTGTCTCTAAGCTGTGTTTCTCCTGTCCCCTGTACTGGCTGACAGTATCACCCCGACAAGCAGGGCCCAGATGTGACTGTGACTGAGGCAGAGGAGCACTTACACAGGTTCATTGAGGTCGATCAGGCTTGGAAGGTTCTGAGCAACCAGGAGACCAAGAGAGCCTACGATCTGCAGTTGCGTGGTAAGTCGTCCTCCTTCCATAGTTCAGAGGAGTCTCTCAGAGGAACACTACAATCCGGCTCCGTTAAGAAACATTCACTCTCCCATGATGTACATTACATCTACACTAGCACATTGTACTCCCACTCTCTGATGCTCTTTCAGCCACCATCTCGCTCTTTTTTTTAATAGCTCTCCTGTGATTCATTTGAACATGAAACATGATTTTTCATTTCATTACACGTTTGGAATTTTATGGTTTTATTTATTCTTACTGGTTGGTTCATGCTCAATTAAATTCCATAGCAATTCCCCTTGAGACCATCCCTTGCTTAATATTGAGTGATAAACAGTGACGCTGTGTGAAGTCACTAAGGCCACATATAACTAGTGGGCCTATTTTGTCTGAAAAGGTCACACTAAATGAGGCATGAACCAATACAGTTTGCATAACTTAAATTCTATTTCCAAGATTTCCTTGAAACTTTAAAAGTCAGAAGCAATAATAGTCTCTAGTACCAACCCATTAAAAACAACTGGCCTGTTTTACGAAGTTTGTTCACCTGAACGTTTCTCACTTATCTGGGTGCATAAGAAAGGGCAGAGAGCTTGTTTTGCAAAGACCCTCCTATTCACCCACCCACACAGCCAATACATGAATAAAATAAGCAAGAGATTGTTTCGGGTTCCTTACAATGGTTGTTTTCTGCCATCTCTGTCCCACATAAAATGCTCCTTGGGGGGGAGGAGAGGAGGGGGAAATGTAGGTCAGGCCTTTTACACATGGCCTAGCTTTACATGAAGTGATATGCTCCCCTCGGAAAGAGGTTCCCCTAGCTAGCTCTCCATTAGGACCTTCAACAACTCTACATTCGGGCCGTGTGTGTGTGTGTGTGTGTGTGTGTGTGTGTGTGTGTGTGTGTGTGTGTGTGTGTGTGTGTGTGTGTGTGTGTGTGTGTGTGTGTGTGTGTGTGTGTGTGTGTGTGTGTGTGTGTGTGTGCACCATTAGCAGGGGAGAGCTCTCATCACCTTTGGGGGCAAACACTCAGCCAGCCAGCCAGCCACAGCACAGTGCCACTCTAAGGCAACACATTCTAGCCATAGCATTGACATATAGAGTGTCTGTAATAGAAAGAAACCCCTCTCTGGCCCTCATGGATGGTAATTGACTTTGTCTATCATTGTATGCTGCCTTACAATAACCAAACTCTAAAGATTCCCATCGCTTTTTAAATCATTATTTTTTCACTCATCCTCTGAATATCTAACATTTAGATCTCCATGGACAGTTATCCATTATGACCTAAGAATGAGTAAGAAAGAAGTGAAGGTTGTGTTTTCATTTAACAATCATTTTTATTTCCAGCATGAATACTTTGTATCCAACACACCTTTTTTATAACACAGACAAATCAGAGTTTCTCTGTTGAATGTGAAATCTGGGCATTCTTTGTTGGCCGGTCTGTAAGAATATTGGATGTACCTCATTGCTGGTTGCAGAGTGATTGTTGTAAGCATAGCAGACAGAGGTGTAAAGTACTTAAGTAAAAATGATTTTAAGTACTACTTAAGTAGTTTTTGGGGTTATCTGTACTTTACTATTTATATTTTTGACCACTTTTACTTCACTACATTCCTAAAGAAAATAATGTACTTTTTACTCCATATGTTTTCCCAGCACCCAAAAGTACTTGTAACATTTTGAATGCTTAGTGAGATAGGAAAATGGTCCAATTCACACTTATCAGGAGAACATCCCTGGTCATCCCTACTGCCTCTGATCTGGTGGACTCACTAAACACAAATGCTTTGTTTGTCAATTATGTCTTGAGAATTGGAGTGTGACCCTGACTATCTTTAGAAAAAGAAAAAGAGGGTTGCGTGTCTGGTTTGCTTAATATAAGGAATTTTTAAATGATTTATACTTTGAGACTTAAGTATATTTTAGCAATTACATTTACCTTTGATAATTAAGTATATTTATAACCAAATACTTTTAGAAAATATGCACATATTTTCTCTTATGGTGTCTTCTATTCAAGTATGACAATTGGGTGCTTTTTCCACCACTAGCCAATAGGGAGGGTTGGGTAGTAGACTAGCAGCGCACAGCTCCCATCTGTCTGGCCGCTGTAGATCTCTGTAGTGTTCAATCAGAGACAGATCTCCAGTACCTACCAGTAAACAGCACCATAGTGTTTAATGTTGCCCAGCCATTCAGAAGGACTGGCTCATTCTGCACTGTGATCAAGTGGAGCTGATAATTAAAACAAACATGACTGAAGCCAGCTCAAAGGCCTGTTTCATCCAGATTTCAGAGGAACTCAGTCAATCCTTCTGTTGTTTATCAGAGGGAGATGGATGAAACTCTGTTGCTAGGCCCTTTTGAACTTCATCATGAGTGGAATGTTTTATCTTCTTGCTCATTAGAAATGAAGGGGGATGGATATTCATTCACTACTATCCCCATGTCTATTACAACTGAGAATGTATAGCCTTCTTCCAAGTGATATTCAATACCATTACAACAAAGAAACAGTTAAAAGCTGATAGTCTCAAAGCATTAGGAACGAATCCCATGTTGGCTGTCAAACTATATCATAAACAACCGGCGTTGCAAATCATTTTGGTACTGAGACCGGGGTTGCATTTTCCTGTGTTTAGGCAGACATGTATGGTAATTACTAGGGACGGTAATTGTGTTTTGTGGCGGAGGGAGAAGTGTGGGTGTGCAGGGTGGATGCGTTCTGCTCCACGTCTCTGACACACTGTTGGTTTGTCTAGGAGCGATGTGCAGCCAGACTAATACTAAATCATCTCATTCTTAATGTGCCTCACCTCCACCGCCCCATTGCCAAACACATAGTGGTCGTCTTCCCGGATTGATTCAGGGCACCTTGCAGCAGCCCACTGGGGAGGCATGTGAGGCGTGTTTCTCCTCCTCCCCAACACTGAGACCAGTGACCTCCATAGATCTCCAACCACTCGCCACGAGGCAAAATGCATGCTTTAGTTAACACTATCTGCTCTAATTCACTCACAAACGGTATGTAGACCTGCAGCAGGTGGAGGGATTATTTTTTTTCTCCCTCGATATAAAAAATAAATATAAATTATGTGTGTATTTTGTGGGGGATTTCAGTTTTTAGTAAAATAAAATCACTAAAATCACCAGGAATTCAACAAAAAAAATAGTTTCATTTATGCCTACCCCTGACCTACATAATTCAATAAGATTTAAATGGATATTCCCATGAAACTGATTTGAGATCAAATTATTGACTTGTAGATGCAGTTTGAACATTTCACCTGTAAAATAATTATCATTCATGGTTGACAGTGATGGCCTAATTTGGTGTTTGAGGGTATTAAAATAAGAAACCGGTATTGCGAAAATATTCATAGACTGTAGCATTTTTAGGAGGCATTTTATGCACTTTCTAAAATGATATTCAATAGGCTACATCTTGTCGATACAAACTTTGAGAAATGCTGACGTCATAAAAAATGGTGCTCCGGCACCTTAAAAAAAGAGTTGTTCATGGGACCTGGAAGATCCTCCTTGGGATCTCTCAGTAGTGACTGGCTGTCATCTGGGCCTTCTGGGCAGGGTGCATCAACTGGCTGAGTCATGGTCACTCTGACTCCCTCAACACTAGCAAGACTACAGTGTCCCATCAAGACTACAGTGTGCAGTGTAGTTGATCTGCTTTTGTTCCTTTACAAGTAATTTTGAGGCTTCGATCAGGCATGGACATCTATTTGCCCTGTAGTATTAGCTTAACTGTTGAAGCACTGTGACAAAGGGTCCCAGTGAATGTATAGCCTCATTTTGTATGATGTATTGAATCACCTAGATGTAGGACTAGAATTTCTACCTGACCACTGTCAAGTTATGGTCTCAAAAGATTGCAGTAACAACGACAGTTAACCAAATCTACATTTTGATTGGTGTATCTGTCATTTGAGCCTCATCTGTAAAATGTTACAGTATATCACCAGGATGAATTGACACCTTTTACTGAGCATTTACTGACACATTTCCTCAATCTCACTGTACCACTACTTAACAAACTCATGAACAGTAGGTGAAAATGTATTCACCAAACCTATCCAATGATATCCATACATAGCTGTGAGGTAGGCCACTTAGGCTAGTCTCCTGACTAATTAAAGACCAGCATTAAAGAGTGGTGTCAAAAAGTGCTAATTACCGTTTCCTCACAAAGACTGGTGAAGAGGTACTGTACTGCTGGAAATGGAGTGAAGTGTTAATATCTATTACTGTAGTTGTCTGTCTTTGTTCTTATATTAACAGTAGGCTGGCCTATAACGTCAAATGTCTGACACAGTTTGAAGTACAATACAGATTAGGCTATATGCACTATTATAAAGCAGGACTTTAGGGTCCATGATAGTGATTGGCTGAAGCAGGAATTCAGCCATGTGCATATCAGACAATAATATATTGTACCACAGATATGACGCAAAAATACTTGGTAACTGCTCTATTTAGGTTGGTAACCAGTTTTAAATAGCATTAAGACACTAATAAACCACACCCACTCGGCCCTTATTGCTGAAGTGGATACCATTTTTAAATGAATATCTGAGCATCTTTGACTGTATGTTCCCCTAATTTCAATCAATACTGAGACCTAGTTCATCCATCCTTTGCAGGGAGGTATATCTGTGTCTTGCATATTCAGCAGTATGTGGCCTAACGTTACCTAAGAGCGTGTCCGAATTGTCACGCACTACTCTGCGTACTTCCACTTCTAATTTCACTTAGTGGTTCTGCGGCATCTGTCCCTTCCCTGAATTATCACCTCAATATTGAGTGTTGCTTTAAGAGATTTCATATATGCACCATTACCAGTGTCCCCACTGTGTCATAGTGGCGGTGAGGGGAAACTGTCCAATCCTATGAATCAATGAACCTAGATAAAACCAGTGTAGCTTAATCAGTCTCTCCAGGATTATGCGAAAGCAAAATGTTTAGCTAAATCAACAATTCCCTGCATATTACGCACAAAAGTCAGATCAGCGCAATATTATCGCATAAAACTGACGCATCACTGCAGTACAGAAAGATTGCTCACATTTTCAACTAATCACCGCACATTTAACACACATCATTCAATCAAGAGACTCGTCAAACTTTTCCCCTCGTCAGCGCATTTTCACAATAAATTGGACGACAACATCACATATTTCCATGCAAAATGTCAGAATTTCCACAGGAAAATCGAGCTTTTTTCCCCCGAAAATATCCAGTACCAGTCAAAAATGTGGATATATCTACTCATTCAAGGGTTTCTCTTTATTTTTTACTATTTTCTACATTGTAGAATAATAGTAAAGACATCAAATATATGAAATAACACATGGAATCATGTAGTAACCAAAAAAGTGTTTAAACAATTCAAAATATATTTGAGATTCTTCAAAGTAGCCACCTTTTGCCTTGATGACAGCTTAGCACACTGTTGACATTCTCTCACCCAGCTTCACCTGGAATGCTTTTCTAACAGTCTTGAAGGAGTTCCCACATATTCTGAGCGCTTGTTGGCTGCTTTTCTTTCACTCTGCGGTCCAACTTATCCCAAACCATCTCAATTGGGTTGAGGTCAGGTGATTGTGGAGGCCAGGTCATCTGATGTAGCACTCCATCACTCTCCTTCTTGGTCAAATAGCCCTTCACACAGACTGGAGGTCTGTTGGGTCATTGTCCTGTTGAAAAACAAATGATGGGATGATGTAGCGCTGCAGAATGCTGTGGTAGCCATCCTGGTTAAGTGTGACTTGAATTCTAAATACACTGCTCAAAAAAATAAAGGGAACACTAAAATAACACATCCTAGATCTGAATGAATGAAATGTTCTTATTAAGTAGTTTTTTCTTCACATAGTTGAATGTGCTGACAACAAAATCACACAAATTATCAATGGAAATCAAATGTATCAACCCATGGACATTTAACATTTAAGTCATTTAGCAGACGCTCTTATCCAGAGCGACTTACAAATTGGTGCATTCACCTTAAGACATCCAGTGGAACAGTCACTTTACAATAGTGCATCTAAATCTTAAAGGGGGGGGGTGAGAGGGATTACTTATCCTATCCTAGGTATTCCTTAAAGAGGTGGGGTTTCAGGTGTCTCCGGAAGGTGGTGATTGACTCCGCTGTCCTGGCGTCGTGAGGGAGTTTGTTCCACCATTGGGGGGCCAGAGCAGCGAACAGTTTTGACTGGGCTGAGCGGGAGCTGTACTTCCTCAGTGGTAGGGAGGCGAGCAGGCCAGAGGTGGATGAACGCAGTGCCCTTGTTTGGGTGTAGGGCCTGATCAGAGCCTGGAGGTACTGAGGTGCCGTTCCCCTCACAGCTCCGTAGGCAAGCACCATGGTCTTGTAGCGGATGCGAGCTTCAACTGGAAGCCAGTGGAGAGAGCGGAGGAGCGGGGTGACGTGAGAGAACTTGGGAAGGTTGAACACCAGACGGGCTGCGGCGTTCTGGATGAGTTGTAGGGGTTTAATGGCACAGGTCTGGATTTGGAGTCACACTCAAAATGAAAGTGGAAAACCACACTACAAGCTGATCCAACTTTGATGTAATGTCCTTAAAACAAGTCAAAATGAGGCTCAGTAGTGTGTGTGGCCTCCACGTGCCTGTATGACCTCCCTACAACGCCTGGGCATGCTACTGATGAGGTGGCGGATGGTCTCCTGAGGGATCTCCTCCCAGACCTTGACTAAAGCATCCGCCAACTCCTGGACAGTCTGGTGCAACGTGGCGTTGGTGTATGGAGCGAGACATATGTCCCAGATGTGCTCAATTGGATTCAGGTCTGGGGAACGGGTGGGCCAGTCCATAGCATCAATACCTTCCTCTTGCAGGAACTGCTGACACACTCCAGCCACATGAGGTCTAGTATTGTCTTGCATTAGGAGGAACCCAGGGCCAACCGCACCAGCTTATGGTCTCACAAAGGGGTCTGAGGATCTCATCTCGGTACCTAATGGCAGTCAGGCTACCTCTGGCGAGCACAGGGGGGGCTGTGCGGCCCCCCAAAGAAATGCCACTCCACACCATGACTGACCCACCGCCAAACCGGTTATGCTGGAGGATGTTACAGGCAGCAGAACGGCGTCTCCACACTGTCACGTCTGTCACATGTGCTCAGTGTGAACCTGCTTTCATCTGTGAAGAGCACAGGGCGCCAGTGGCGAATTTGCCAATCTTGGTGTTCTCTGGCAAATGCCAAACGTCCTGCACGGTGTTGGGCTGTAAGCACAACCCCCACCTCTGGAAGTTGGGCCCTCATACCACCCTCATGGAGTCTGTTTCTGACCGTTTGAGCAGACACATGCACATTTGTGGCCTTGCTCGAGGTCATTTCGCAGCGCTCTGGCAGTGCTCCTTCTGCTCCTCCTTGCACAAAGGCGGAGGTAGTGGTCCTGCTGCTGGGTTGTTGCCCTCCTACGGCCTCCTCCACGTCTCCTGATGTACTGGCCTGTCTCCTGGTAGCGCCTCCATGCTCTGGACACTACGCTGACAGACACAGCAAACCTTCTTGCCACAGCTCGCATTGATGTGCCATCCTGGATGAGCTGCACTTCCTGAGCCACTTGTGTGGGTTGTAGACTCCGTCTCATGCTACCACTAGAGTGAAAGCACCGCCAGCATTCAAAAGTGACCAAAACATCAGCCAGGAAGCATAGGAACTGAGAAGTGGTCTGTGGTCACCACCTGCAGAACCACTCCTTTATTGGGGGGTGTCTTGCTAACTGCCTATAATTTCATTACATTACATTTAAGTCATTTAGCAGACGCTCTTATCCAGAGCGACTTACAAATTGGTGCATTCACCTTATGACATCCAGTGGGACAGTCACTTAACAATAGTGCATCTAAAACTTAGGGGGGGTGGGGTGAGAGGGATTACTTAACCTATCCTAGGTATTCCTTAAAGAGGTGGGGTTTCAGGTGTCTCCGGAAGGTGGTGATTGACTCCGCTGTCCTGGCGTCGTGAGGGAGTTTGTTCCACCATTGGGGGGGCCAGGGCAGCGAACAGTTTTGACTGGGCTGAGCGGGAGCTGTACTTCCTCAGTGGTAGGGAGGCGAGCAGGCCAGAGGTGGATGAACGCAGTGCCCTTGTTTGGGTGTAGGGCCTGATCAGAGCCTGGAGGTACTGAGGTGCCGTTCCCCTCACAGCTCCGTAGGCAAGCACCATGGTCTTGTAGCGGATGCGAGCTTCAACTGGAAGCCAGTGGAGAGAACGGAGGAGCGGGGTGACGTGAGAGAACTTGGGAAGGTTGAACACCAGACGGGCTGCGGCGTTCTGAATGAGTTGAAGGGGTTTAATGGCACAGGCAGGGAGACCAGCCAACAGCGAGTTGCAGTAATCCAGACGGGAGATGACAAGTGCCTGGATTAGGACCTGCGCCGCTTCCTGTGTGAGGCAGGGTCGTACTCTGCGGATGTTGTAGAGCATGAACCTACAGGAACGGGCCACCGCCTTGATTTCCACTTGTTTATTCCATTTGCACAACAGCATGTGACATTCATTGTCAATCAGTGTTGCTTCCTAATTGGACAGTTTGATTTCACAGAAGTGTGATTGACTTGGAGTTACATTGTTGTTTAAATGTTCCCTTTATTTTTTTGAGCAGTGTATTTTGAGTTGTTTAACACTTTTTTTTGGTTACTACATGATTCCAAATGTCTTATTTCATGTCTTCACTACTATTCTACAATGTAGAAAATAGTAAAAAATTTAGAAAAACCCTTGAACGAGTTGGTGTCCAAACTTTTGACTGGTGCTGTATGAAAACATATAAACAATCCCGGAGAGGCTACCTAATGCCTTCATATTCCTTACTATTTAGACAGAGATTCATGCAAGATCTCAATTGTCTTCCCCATGAAACTACCATTGAATGAGATCAGAGTCTAACATCTCATCCTCCCATCTCCCCTCCATCTGCCTTTCGTTTGTGTGCTTTGCCTTTGGTACTTTTGAATCTCCTGTATCACTCTCTTGAACACTGAATGTCACTGGCACAACAGTAGCCTACAAATATGTTTCTAAGAGCATCAATGTGATTTTTAAAATCTGTATTTTTCTATCGTCAATTATTGTACCATTGTGGAGTGACACTTTAATTATTATTAATTATATAGATTTATGACATTTTCATGTTTCTTCTGTGTCAATACAGCCAGCGAACTGAATCAGAGTTGGCCAGTCGACGCCTATGTCTGTCTGGACGACATGACTTGGGATGATGGTGAGTCAAGTCATCTTTATCTTACTTATTTACTTACTTATCTTTAACTTATTTAATCTCTTCTCTGCTGCCATTGAAGTCATCGTAGATAGATCCATAAAGTACGTCTCCACCTGTCTCATCCCATGTGCCCCTTTCCTCTCAGCTGTTTGTCATTGTCTGTCTGTTCTCTTTTCAGATAACGAGGTGTACACGTATGGCTGTCGCTGTGGAGGGGAATTCTCCATTGGAAGAGAGGAGACGGAGGGAGAAGAGGCCATTGTGTGCTGTGATACCTGTTCACTCAGCATAGAAGTCAAGACGACAATCTGACTGTCTCATTGTTCGCCAGACGCCTCTAAATCCTGAAGAGCTAGATCAAGGAGGTTCATAGTTTTCTTTTAATCTACATCCACCGAACATGTGTCCACATTTGAACCTTTATAAATGGACACCCCCATGGGACCTTGTGCACTTGTCTATTGGACAATGAAAGGAAATTTGATTTAGCCTTTTTTAAATGTCATGCAATAAAATCATTGTGCAAAATTCAACTAACAACCACTCAAGTGAACTGTCATGATAATGGGTGTGTGGGTCTCACATGCACGCACATATAATGGGCTCTAGTTTAACAGACCTTACACAATGGTAAATCTAAGCGCAGATGGTATGGCTATAGGTTCAGGGGTGTGTCAGAAATATTTTTGCTATTTTTGCTAATCAAAATTATCGCCGCACTTGCCGTTGGTGTGAAAGTGCTGGGTTTTTGAATAATCAGTGTGTAGAGGCTTGGCCCCTCACTGGCCAATCAGAACATGCTCCATGGCGAAATATTTGGTTGCTTCAAGTTCTGTATTTAGGGTCTTTTATGTATTGCCTTGGAATCAACTCCAGTTACAATGTTAGTCCATTTTATAGTTTGTTACATAATAAAATGTATACCTGTCTTTGCTAAATGCATGAACTTGAACCCATTTGCTGTGGCTTCAAATAGCATTCACACTGGTTTATCACTAGCCACTTTATATAATGCTTACGTACCCTACATTACTCCTCTCATGTATATACTGTACTCCATACAATCTACTGCATCTTGCCTATGCTGTTCGGGCATCACTCATTCATATATTTTTATTTACATATTCTTATTCATTCCTTTAGACTTGAGTGTGTGTAAGGTAGTTGTGGTGAAATTATTAGGTTATATTACTGCATGGTCGGAACTAGAAGTACAAGCATTTTGCTACACTCTCATTAACATTGCTAACCATGTGTTTGTGACAAACTTGATTTGTTTAGGGGCTAGGCCTCCTGTAAATTGCGTTATGGCTGAGCATGGACATGTTAACAATTGGCAATGAGCAAAATTCAATTAATTGTTGATAAGGCCAAGAAAGAGTGAATAATTCGAAACAAGTTCAGAACAAAACAAATTTATTTCAAATAGACTATGTCACACTTACAGGCACCATCATTTCTCCCTGTGGGCATATAATGTTAAAACAACGTGGAGGGTTTTACACACATCCAAACTTTTAAAAGTAGCTGGACAAAATCCACTGTAAAGAGAGGGGGAGAATGTCCACTCACTGTTATAGTGCTCCCAAATAGGTCTGTTTTCTGAACATAATTGAAACCTTACAGATCAGATCTCATTCAGATCAGGGGTTTTATGCACGTCCAAACAAAAGGACCTGCATGGTTAAAATAATGTGGGCCTGTCTACAGTGCATAGATCAAACGGGATTGTCAGCTCACTGTTTAACTCCTCTCAAACTTTAATAACGCTTTGGTGATTTTAAGATTAATTTCCAAGCGTTCTCAGGAGCCAAGCCCTTTATCGACAGTCTTGACTACTTCGCGATTGCATTGGGCAGGACAAAAAAAGTACTTAATTGAGAGGAGGGAAGGCTATGCTTGGTTATTAACCAAATCAAATGAAATGGGGGGGAATTTTGTTTTAGTATTTTTGTTTCTCAATAAGATGTATACAGGCACCAAAAGCACATCAGGCTACTCTTGTTCCATGTTCATATGGGCTGTGTGTATCACGGCTAGATGGGCTGTGTTTCCGCTGTAAAAATTAATGCCATAACCAACTATGTTACTGCTAATACCTGCTTTTGATTGTTCTTAACTATCCCTGTCAAAGCTGCCTGAAATTAGCACTTTGGATCATGTTTTTAAGGACACACCTAAAATATTTCCACCCCTCCCATCTGAGCGCAAGCGAGCTGATATAACACGGGTAAATTGCATAACCTGAAGTTGGGCCTGGAAAATGCTAGTGCGACAGTTTTTACATGAAGAAATTACAAACTATAATGCATTTGAAACTTTTGATGCCTTAACGCCAGCTGAAAATAGAGCCTTTAGTCTCTGATAGACCATGAAGTCCTATTGAGTAGACCCTGAAGTCCTATTGAGTAGACCCTGAAGTCCTATTGAGTAGACCCTGAAGTCCTATTGAGTAGACCCTGAAGTCCTATTGAGTAGACCCTGAAGTCCTATTGAGTAGACCCTGAAGTCCTATTGAGTAGACCCTGGAGTCCTATTGAGTAGACCCTGAAGTCCTATTGAGTAGACCCTGAAGTCCTATTGAGTAGACCCTGAAGTCCTATTGAGTAGACCCTGAAGTCCTATTGAGTAGACCCTGGAGTCCTGTTGAGTAGACCCTGAAGTCCTATTGAGTAGACCCTGGAGTCCTGTTGAGTAGACCCTGGAGTCCTGTTGAGTAGAACCTGAAGTCCTGTTGAGTAAAATAATCTGCACTTTGTTTGCACCCCCCTTCCATTGTGAAAAGCAAGTGGCTCGGTAACTTGTTAGCTCTTAACTTTGTTTGCATGTAAATCAATATTTTTTCCTAGACTCAATGCGGTTCCAAACGGCCTCCACACTTCACCACAGACCCCTCTAGTGAATGCCAACATTTTTGTCTTATTGTCCCTCAGCCCCAATGTTGGCAGATAGGAGATGTTACAGCAATGGGACGGGGTCATGGGTTCATTATACTTCAAACAGTGTCATTAGGCTGTTCGCTAAAATCTATCCTTTTGTAGCAGAATCAGCTTGAGCGGGGCAAACCACGCTTTTCACCAATATCCCACAGTCTGAACCAGGGCTGCCAGTGGGCCAGCAACAGTCCAAACCTTAATCCACTGTGACATCAATTAGGAATAATCTCATCACTTTTAGAGATTGGGCTTGTCAAAGCTTTAATTAAGTTCTCTCGGTGTCTCTCCTATATAGTGCAGACAAGATCAACAACACATTATGGTATAGTGATGGACTTTAGAATCCCAGAGGCGATTTGTGTGGATGTCACTTTTAACCTGGTGTGAACTTGGGTCTCTGGAGAAATATTCTATATTAGTTTACAGTTGGAAAATGTATAAGTTCAGCTCCTTTATTGATTTAAATGACTTCCAAAAGTAGTCTGAATGAACGATCAATATGATGGCATTTTGAGCCTTGTTTTGTTGTGACTTAGAAATGTTGTAGATTCCGATGATTCTCTGTAAAGGTACTACAGTGGGGTCTGAAATTATTGACACTTGATAAATATGCAAAAATGACTGTATAAAATAAATTATTCAAATACTGAGCTATATTGTATGCTCCAAAAAATTGGGAAATCTTATTTTATACTAGTACTATTGCTCGGAGAGATTTCGTTTCGCAAATATTTTTTGTGGTGGGTTTGGTCTTGAAATGAGAAGACACAAGCTGAAAATGACCCCATCTCTACTGTCAAATATGGTGGTAGCTCTGATGTTATGGTGGTAGCTCTGATGTTATGGTGGTAGCTCTGATGTTATGGTGGTAGCTCTGATGTTATGGTGGTAGCTCTGATGTTATGGTGGTAGCTCTGATGTTATGGTGGTAGCTCTGATGTTATGGTGGTAGCTCTGATGTTATGGTGGTAGCTCTGATGTTATGGTGGTAGCTCTGATGTTATGGTGGTAGCTCTGATGTTATGGTGGTAGCTCTGATGTTATGGTGGTAGCTCTGATGTTATGGTGGTAGCTCTGATGTTATGGTGTGGTAGCTCTGATGTTATGGTGGTAGCTCTGATGTTATGGTGGTAGCTCTGATGTTATGGTGGTAGCTCTGATGTTATGGTGGTAGCTCTGATGTTATGGTGGTAGCTCTGATGTTATGGTGGTAGCTCTGATGTTATGGTGGTAGCTCTGATGTTATGGTGGTAGCTCTGATGTTATGGTGGTAGCTCTGATGTTATGGTGGTAGCTCTGATGTTATGGTGGTAGCTCTGATGTTATGGTGGTAGCTCTGATGTTATGGTGGTAGCTCTGATGTTATGGTGGTAGCTCTGATGTTATGGTGGTAGCTCTGATGTTATGGTGGTAGCTCTGATGTTATGGTGGTAGCTCATAACATCAGAGCTATTTTTCTTCCACTGGTCCAGGGTCCCTTGTTAAAGTCAACAGCATCATGAACTCTACCAAGTAACAGGACATTTTAGCCAAAAACCTGGTTGCCCCTAGCAGGAGGCTAAAATGTAGCCTGAAGTGGATCTTCCAGCAAGACACTAACTACAAAACACACGTCAAAATCCAAGTGTTATGAATCTTCTATACGGTATACACTGTCCAATGAAATGCTTACTTGCAGGTTTCTTCTTGACAATACAAGAACAATAAGAAATCAAATAAGAATATGAACAAGTAAATTGTCTCAGAATATAAACATTTTAGCATAAGTATAATGCAGGAACACACAATTTTTAGTCCTGTATTTACACATGAGAGAAGGGAGGAATGGGGGGGGGCAAGTGTTGAAATTGTGCAGAATTAGCAATAGTAAATGAATGTCTGGTAGCAGATGTGCGTGTGTGAATGCAGGTGTTCAGTCTGATGGCTTCTAGATAGGAAGTGTCTCTGAGCCTGTTGGTATCAGACTTCATGCTACAATACCGCCTGCCTAAGGGAGAAAATAGCTTGTGGCTGCGGTGTGTGGGGCTCTTTATGATGCTGTGGGACTACCTCAGGCACTGTTTAAAGTAGATGTTCTGGATGGGTGGGAACACAGCCCTGGGGGATGTAATGGGCCGTCTTCACCACCCACTGAAGGGCGTTGCGGGTGTGGACAGAGCAATTCCTGTACCAGGCCGTGATGCAAACAGTCAGAACGCTCTTGATGGTGCAGTGGTAGTATTGGGGAGGACCTGTTACGAATCCCTTTGGCCTGGCAGTCTAGGGGGGATGATAACGAGACCCGTAACATAACTCATGCCAAGTATAATAGTGAAAAAGTAATAGTGAGACTGAAAAACCACAGACAACTAAATTACCGTCAAACACTCATGGTTTATTTTTAAACACGGTAAATGGGGGCAGGAAAAGGGGCTGAGCTGGACCCAAAGAAAGAAACGAATATCCAAAAACACCCCTAAGCTAGACTAGCCTACTTCAATACAGCTAACTAACTAACCAAACATACAGCGTGTGGTCCGCGCAGTTCTACCTAGTGTTCTTAGACAAAGTATTCCTACGGGTAATGTATGCCCATGGGCGACTTGTCTTGGTACCCCCTTTTCCCACCGTCAAACAAACACCATAACAAAACCAAGACTCACAGGTTGGGACAAAGTGACATGTAGTTGCAAAAACAAAAGACCGCTCAATCCAAAGAGAGAGAGAGTGATATAGAGAGCAAGATATAGAGAGAGAGAGAGTGATATAGAGAGCAAGATATAGAGAAGAGGGATATAGAGAGCAAGATATATAGAGCAAGATAATAGAGCGCAAGATATAGAGAGCAAGATATAGAGCGCAAGATATAGAGAGAGAGATATAGAGCGCGAGATATAGAGAGCAAGATATAGAGAGAGAGATATAGAGAGCAAGAGCTCCAGAGAAAACAACTGAATGGGTTTTTAAACCAAGGGAAAGTGAATGTGATAGGGTAATGGAAAATAGTAGATGTCTTCTGATTGGGGAATGATGATTGCCACCTGTGAGGGGAGAAGGAGAAAAATAAATACACACAGGATACACACACACAGGATACCTGTAACAGGACCAATACTACCACTTCAGAGTGGTGGTGTTGTTGGTCCATGTCAAGTCATTGGTGATGTGGACGCAGAGGAACTTAAAACTGCTGACTCTACTGTAGTCCCGTTGATGTGGATTTGGGCGTGTTCCCTCCTCAGCTTCCTGAAGTCAACAATTAACTCCTTTGTTTTTCTTACGCTGAGGGAGAGGTTTTTGTTCTGGCACCACAATGCCAGTTCACTTACTTCCTCCATATAGGCTGACTCGTCATTGTTGGTTATCAGGCCTACAATGGAGTTGGTGTCATGCAAAGCCAGGCAGTTGTGAGTGAACAGGGAGTACAGCAGAGGACTGAGGACACACCCCGAGAAGGGTGTAATTGCAGACCCCAATTAGGTCTGTTTTCTAATATTTGCGTTTCTTAAAGTCAAGTTACACCCATTGGTGCTCGTCATTGGCCCATGGCTGTTTCTTTCGCATCTGGGACAACAGTTGTTGACAACTGTAACTAAGCCTAACCCTAATTCCTTTCCTAACCTTAACCCCATTCTCTTAACCTGCCACGGTAATTCACCTAACCTGCCAAGTTAGTTATCCTAACCTGCTATGTAAACAAATCATCTGTGTCGAGAAACCATCAGTCTCATAACAACGGAACTGACCAGTGGCAGGTGTCAATGGGTGTTTCCTGATATCAAGAAACGCCCCGAATTGTGGTCTGCAATTAGACCATATTGCACCCCCTTGGGGGGCCCCTGTGTTAATTTAGTGTGGAGGAGGTGTTGTTGCCAATCCTCACAGCCTGTGGTCTACCCATCAGGAAGTCCAGGATCCAGTTGCAGAGGATAGTGTCCAGGCCCAGGGCTTTGAGCTAGGAGGGAACAATAGTGTTGAATGCTGAACTGTAGTCAATGAACAGCTTTCTCACGTAGGTGTTCCTCTTGTCGAGATGTGTTAAGGCTGTGTGAATAGCGATGGAAATGGGATCTTCTACAAAGATTTGGTTAATTGGCCACCAAATCAACATTTTGCAATAGCCATCTAGGTCTCTGGATTTGAAACCCATTGAGAACCTGTGGTTTGAATTGAAAAGGAAAGTCCATAAGCACAGACAAAGAATATCAAGTCTCTGGAAAGATTATGCATGGAGGTGGACTAAGATCCCTCCCAATGTGTTCTCCAACTCAAAACATTTGAGGAAAAGGCTGTGCCGTTATCCTCGCGAGGTGAGGAATTGAAAACGGGGGTGTCAATCATTTTAACCCCAACTTGATATGTAAAAGAAAAGTATATTACTTGTTAAACAAAATCTAATATCATTTTGCCATTTCTTGGAGCATATATTGGTCCGTATTTTTTGATTATTTCTTTGAGGCAGTAATTTTGGTGTCAGTAATCTTGAACCTCACAGTATATACTGTACGGGGAAAAAGTGGGACCGTACAATATTATAAGATCACTTGGCTCCTAAGAAAAGTTCCAGACAAAAGTATGCTCCGTCTCCTACTCTTTCCGCTAGTTGTTGTCACGATATTGGAGGAGAAGGAGTCCTGTGGCTCTGGGTCTTTCTGTGTGAATGGCAGCCGTAACCTGAAACCCCTGTCAAGTGTGAACAGAACGAAGGAGAGACTTTCACAGATCTCCTTCCAAGTTCACAGGTATCTTTGAAAAGAAAGCCTGAAAGGGAGGCTCACACTCAAAGGGGGGAGTGAGAGAAAGCCACTCTTTCTCCTAATCAACCTCAATGGATTTTCTTCCCTAGTTCTTCCTCTGGAACTCCGACTTAATCTCAGATGGACAAAGGAAGGACCCCCCCCCCCCCCCCCCGCCTCATCTAATTTATATCCCAACACACTGAGATCTGTAGTAGTGCTCTGCTATTATTACCACCAATGGAATTGCCGCTCCCAGAGACTTGGTGTTAGCTGGACAAAAGGTGGGCTTTACAGTACACTGCAGGTGTTACTTAGTTTGAAAATCACGTGCAGTAAAACAGTAGGATTTTTGAACGCTCATTAATGTTAGCTCAATATTAGAAACCGCTTGTCTTCTAGCACAAATAAATTATGAATAACTTTGGTCGTTTCTTAAGTGGCCATTATTGTTGGACCACTGTTAGAGAAGTACTCATGACCAGTCGATCATCTAAACGGCAAATAAATTGTTTGTCAATATGTACAATATACCCTCCTTTCAGATAAGTGAAAGTCTTGTGTTGTGTGTTGTCTAGTACCTCCTCAACATGGCTTAATGCAGACAAGGATACCAAGCCCTATACAAACAACACTGCCTCAGAGAGAAATTACCCTAGTAAACGCTCTGCTTGTTATTTGGAGTTTATCTGAAGCATTGTGTTAACACTGAGACTTGTTAGATAGCGAGATAGACTGTGTGAGAGTGACGTGTTGTCAGAACCTCAAACCTGCTGCTGCTCCTCTTGTTTGCCATAGAGCTCAGTGGGCAACCCTCTTTACACAGAGCCCCTCTTAAATCAGAGGGTAAACAGAAGCCTTCCACAATGTGACATTGGCCCCATGCTTTAGCCTAGCTGCCAGGAGGGGATAGACAGAGAGAAGTCTACTCTGTTTGACTTTACCGCTAAATGAAGGCCACATCCAACACACAGATATAAAACCCACCGTTGAAACATTGATTTCACTTCAGGTAGAGGAAGAATAATACAGTACAAACTCTTTCAGAATGACATTTTAATGACTAATCAGAATCGCTAAAGTTAAGTTGAATTACCGGAGCTGTATTGTAGTTAGATGGGTAAGGCTAGTCAGTATGTAATGAGACAGCTATAGCAGTCTTAAGACTGTCTCTTTGTTTATGTCTGAGCCTGTTTCAGAGCCAGAGGTTTACTGCCCATCCCATCAGCCTGTCAACTCAGCTGGCAATAACACTAACAGCCCTGACTGCAATTGCAGACGTGTGTGTCTGTGTGCTTTGAAAGGGAAAGAGAAATGAGAACAAGATTAAAACATTACTGGTTTCAAGTTGAACAATAGATTTACAAAATAACATGTATAAAGGACTCATTGCGCTGTTGGTTGCGTTCTGATATAGGGTGTCTGATACAGGTTTTCATATGATTTTAGTCTACCTACAGCCACTCTGAGCAGAGTCTAATATTGAATTATTAGAAAACTAGAATATATAACAAGATCTTCCATCATTTGGAGGACAGGAGTTTTATAAGCAATTTCCTGGTTGAACTCCACTATGTATGCTGGGGCAGAGTGAGTGGAAGCCATATTGGTTAGAGAAGCCAACTAACCCTTTGGGAATTTTAACATTGTGTGAGTACAGGTGAGGGTAGGAATATCTGGCTGAACTCCCATATGTACGCTGAGGCAGAGTGAGTGACAGCCATCTTGGTTAGAGAAGCCATTTAACCCTTGGGTTTTGCTTGCTACATGTCAGGACCTGCAGATGAACATAGCTGCAGCTTGTTAGTGACATGACGGCCCCACCCTGGCATCCCCAGCTGATCACTAACCGGTCTAGAAATGTTCATTACACCCTAGCTAACTTTACCCCTCACTGTTACCCCACTACAATCCTGTAGCCCAGTAGACACAGTAGGATTTTCTTCCTCCTACAATGTAACTGTACATCTGACATAAAACGGTAGCCTTCTATAAATGACATTTCATCCCAATGTGTAGGCTATATTACAACCTGTTCCTATAACACACATACCTCTCCACCCAGTTTGGGTAGGAGGATGACGCCTCATTGGCTTGTTATTGTTGCAGGGTAATGAGTTCTGCATTTTTCTCCACATTGCTCCTGTTGATGGCATTAACTAAAGCAGGCAGAGCGGAAACCACCAGGAGCTTTATGAATGACATCCTACAGATGGGAACGGATTAGGCCTTGCTCTCTTCGTTACAGCGCCAGGTGGCTTTTTCCTCCAGCAAAGGTGTTACACTTAATCCCATTACGTCGCTGCTAAATCTCACAGACATCAAAATGATCATCCCCCCCCTCCCTGCGCTGCTGCCCCCCTCACAACCTCCCTCTCTCCTCCTCTCCCTGCCCTCTCACAACCACCCTCTCTCCTCCTCTCCCTGCCCCCTCACAACCTCCCTCTCTCCTCCTCTCCCTGCCCCCTCACAACCTCCCTCTCTCCTCCTCCTCTCCCTGCCCTCCTCTCCCTACCCTCCTGCCCTCCTGCCCCCGTCACAACCTCCGTCTCTCATCACTCCTCCTTCTCTTCCTGCCCTCCTGCCCCCTCACAAACTCCCCCTCTCCATCACTCCTCCTTCTCTCCCTGCCCTCCTGCCCCCTCACAACCTCCCTCTCTCCTCCTCTCCCTGCCCCCTCACAACCTCCCTCTCTCCTCCTCCTCTCCCTGCCCTCCTCTCCCTACCCTCCTGCCCTCCTGCCCCCGTCACAACGTCCGTCTCTCATCACTCCTCCTTCTCTTCCTGCCCTCCTGCCCCCTCACAAACTCCCCCTCTCCATCACTCCTCCTTCTCTCCCTGCCCTCCTGCCCCCTCACAAACTCCCCCTCTCCATCACTCCTCCTTCTCTCCCTGCCCTCCTGCCCCCTCACAACCTCCCTCTCTCCTCCTTTTCTCTAATCCCTCTTACCCCACTCACACCCTCCCCTCCCCCTCTCTCCTCCTTCTTTCCCTGCCCTCCTGCCCCCCCCCATCCTCCTGCTCACTTTCCATCCTTTCTCTTTCCAAGTGACTGGAGGTGGCTTCACCTGAAAGGAGTCAAAATCTTCAGGCAGCTGCTGTTTTAGCTGGCGCGCCGACTCGCTGCGAATGCCAATCTTGATCTAATTTCAGCGCGCTGGTGGCCCCTTATTCCCCCGTCCAATAACGTGTCTGCTGGAAAAATCCCACTGCTACAAATCAAGTCTATAATCCTAGCAAGGGACCTCATGTCAATCTCGTTTTACAAACCCATGCTGCAGGTTTCCCCCTTTCTCTTTCTCTGTGTATTGCCGGTTGGCCTCTGGGGACAGTCCTTAAGTCCCACATCTCCTCAGAAGAATAGATCAGGGATCACAAAACATGACCCCCCAGAACCTTGATATCACAATATTGCGACCCTTGGGGCATAAAACATAGGTGAGGATTAGGACTTTGCATAATAAGATTACACGCTGACTGGATGAAATCAAGGGAGGATCCATATGTGGCCGGCTGGCTCACTGTCAGCTGCTGTAGGCTGAGGGATATGTGTCGCAGAGGGTGGCAGGCAGCCCAGGAGCTGCTGGAAATCAAATGGGATTGTGTTCTGAATTAGCTGTCCATTCCCAGCCACTGGTGTCCCATACTCACAGGGTCAGACTCCATCTCCCACAGCTGCATTTGTGGGGGTTAGGTTGGCTCACGTGTAGTCCACTTACTCATAACCTACTGCCCACAACTACAGGTCGATGTCAAGTCAGCTTCATCTATAACCCATTTTGAATTTGATTTACCAATGAACAATTAAGGAAGCAAAATAGAGGTGATTACACTATGTATCACTGTTATCGTTTCTCAGTGTCTTTAGAATGTGACATCCAGTGTATTTGCCATTGTTGTAGTCTCTGTAAATACTGTATGTACAAAATGAATGCTTTATTGAATAAATAAGTAGGTACCACAAGTAGAACTTATTATGAGACGAACCTTTCTCCTCTGTATACCAGTTCCTTTCTCCTCTGTGTACCAGTTCCTTTCTCCCTCACAGAAATGTGTATGACCGGACACCATCCACCCGCTGTCCCCCAAATGACCAACAAGGATTGAGCCTTGGCAAGCAGCTCATGGTGTTCCATTTGCACCATTTGCCTGAGAGTTTTTACCTTGTCCTGTGTGTCATTCAGTGGTAGAACACCGTGAGCTGCCAAGGCTCATTACCTGTTGGTCATTTGGGGGGACAGCGGGTCAAATCAATCAAATCAAATCAAAATAATTTTCTTTATTTATTTATTTGTCACATACACATGGTTAGCAGATGTTAATGCGAGTGTAGCGAAATGCTTGTGCTTCTAGTTCCGACAATGCAGTAATAACCAACGAGTAATCTAACCTAACAATTCCACAACTATGACCTTATACACACAAGTGTAAAGGGATAAAGAATATGTACATAAAGATATATGAATGAGTGATGGTACAGAATGGCATAGGCAAGATGCAGTAGAGAGTATTGAGTACAGTATATACATATGAGATGAGTAATGTAGGGTATGTAAACATAAAGTGGCATAGTTTAAAGTGGCTAGTGATAAATGAATGACATAAAGATGGCAAGATGCAGTAGATGATATAGAATGTAGTATATACATATGAGATGAGTAATGTAGGGTATGTAAACATTATATTAAGTGGCATAGTTTAAAGTGGCTAGTGATACATTTTTTACATCAATTTCCATCAATTTCCATTATTAAAGTGAGCTGGAGTTGAGTCAATATGTTGGCAGCAGCCACTCAATGTTTGTGGTGGCTGTTTAACAGTCTGATGGCCTTGAGATAGAAGCTGTTTTTCAGTCTCTCGGTCCCTGCTTTGATGCACCTGAACCGACCTCGCCTTCTGGATGATAGCAGGGTGAACAGGCAGTGGCTCGGGTGGTTGTTGTCCTTCATGATCTTTATGGCCTTCCTGTGACATTGGGTGGTGTAGATGTCCTGGAGGGCAGGTAGTTTGCCCCCGGTGATGCATTGTGCAGACCTCACTACCCTCTGGAGAGCCTTACGGTTGTGGGCGGAGCAGTTGCCGTACCAGGCGGTGATACAGCCTGACAGGATGCTCTCGATTGTGCATCTGTAGAAGTTTGTGAGTGCTTTTGGTGACAAGCTGAATTTCTTCAGCCTCCTGAGGTTCAAGAGGTGCTTCTGCTCCTTCTTCACAACGCTGTCTGTGTGGGTGGACCAATTCAGTTTTTCCGTGATGTGTACGCAGAGGAACTTAAAACTTACTACCCTCTCCACTACTGTCCCGTCGATGTGGTTAGGGGGGTGCTCCCTCTGCAGTTTCCTGAAGTCCACAATCATCTCCTTTGTTTTGTTGACGTTGAGTGTGAGGTTATTTTTCCTGACACCACACTCCGAGGGCCCTCACCTCCTCCCTGTAGGCCGTCTCATCGTTGTTGGTAATCAAGCATACCACTGTAGTGTCGTCCTCAAACTTGGTGATTGAGTTGGAGGCGTGCGTGGCCATGCAGTCGTGGGTGAACAGGGAGTACAGGAGAGGGCTCAGAACGCACCCTTGTGGGGCCCCAGTGTTGAGGATCAGCGGGGTGGAGATGTTGTTACCTACCCTCAACACCTGGGGGCGGCCGGTCAGGATGTCCAGTACCCAGTTGCACAGAGCGGGGTCGAGACCCTGGGTCTCGAGCTGGATGACGAGTTTGGAGGGTACTATGGTATTAAATGCTGAGCTGTAGTCGATGAACAGCATTCTCACATAGGCATTCCTCTTGTCCAGATGGGTTAGGGCAGTGTGCAGTGTGGTTGCGATTGCGTCGTCTGTGGACCTATTGGGGCGGTAAGCAAATTGGAGTGGGTCTAGGGTGTCAGGTAGGGTGGAGGGGATATGGTCCTTGACTAGTCTCTCAAAGCACTTCATGATGACGGAAGTGAGTGCTACGGGGCGGTAGTCGTTTAGCTCAGTTACCTTAGCTTTCTTGGGAACAGAAACAGGGTGGCCCTCTTGAAGCATGTGGGAACAGCAGACTGGGATAAAGATTGATTAAATATGTCCGTAAACACACCAGCCAGCTGGTCTGCGCATGCTCTGAGGACGCGGCTGGGGATGCCATCTGGGCCTGCAGCCTTGCGAAGGTTAACAAGTTTAAATGTTTTACTCATGTCGGCTGCAGTGAAGGAGAGTCTGCAGGTTTTGGTAGCGGGCCGTGTCAGTGGCACTGTATTGTCCTCAAAGCGAGCAAAGAAGTTATTTAGTCTGTCTGGGAGCAAGCCATCCTGGTCCGTGACGGGGCTGGTTTTCTTTTTGTAATCCGTGATTGACTGTAGACCCTGCCACATACCTCTTGTGTCTGAGCCATTGAATTGCAATTCTACTTTGTCTCTATACTGACGCTTAGCTTGTTTGATTGCCTTGCGGAGGGAATAGCTACACTGTTTGTATTCGGTCATGTTTCCGGTCACCTTGCCCTGGTTAAAAGCAGTGGTTCGCGCTTTCAGTTTCGCGAGAATGCTGCCATAAATCCACGGTTTCTGGTTTGGTAATGTTTTAATCGTTGCTGTGGGTATGACATCGCCAATGCACTTTCTAATGTACTCGCTCACCGAATCAGCGTATTCGTCAATGTTGTTGTTGGACGCTATGCGGAACATATCCCAAATCCACGTGATCGAAGCAGTCTTGAAGCGTGGAATCAGATTGGTTGGACCAGCGTTGAACAGACCTGAGCGCGGGAGCTTCTTGTTTTAGTTTCTGTCTGTAGGCTGGAAGCGACAAAATGGAGTCGTGGTCAGCTTTTCCGAAAGGGGGAGGGCCTTATATCCGTTGCGGAAGTTAGAATATCAATGATCCAGGGTTTTACCAGCCCTGGTTGCGCAATCGATATGCTGATAGAATTTAGGGAGTCTTGTTTTCAGATTAGCCCAGCTACAATGAATGCAGCCTCAGGATGTGGTTTCCAGTTTACATAGAGTCAAATAAAGTTTGTTCAGGGCCATCGATGTGTCTGCTTGGGGGGGGAATATATAAGGCTGTGATTATAATTGAAGAGAATTCCCTTGGTAGATAATGCGGTCGACATTTGATTGTGAGGAATTCTAAGGCAGGTGAACAGAAGGACATGAGTTCCTGTATGTTGTTATGATCACACCACGTCTTATTAATCGATGCGTGAAGAAACCAGCTGGCTGCACCGGCTCTGATAGCGTCTCTCGAGTGAGCCCTGTTTATGTGAAGCAAAGAATGTTACAGTCTCTGATGTCTCTCGGGATTGCTACCCTAGCTCGTATTTCATCAACCTTGTTGTCAAGAGACTGGACATTGGCGAGTAGTATGCTAGGGAGTGGTGCGTGATGTGCCCAACTCTGGAGCCTGACCAGAAGACAGCTTCGTTTGCCCCTTTTACGGAGACCTTGTTTTGGTTCGCCATCCAATCTATTGTCCTGGGTGGTGGGCAAAACACAGGATCCGCTTCGGGAAAGTCATAATCCTGGTCGAAATGATGGTGAGTTGACGTTGCTCTTATATTCAGTAGTTCCTCCCGACTGCATATAATGAAACCTAAGATTACCTGGGGTACCAATGTAAGAAATAACACGTTAAAAAAACAAAATACTGCATAGTTTCCTAGGAACGTGAAGCGAGACGGCCATCTCTGTTGGCACCCGGAAGACACAATAGTGTCCAGTGCATATTGATCTGCTCAGGGAAGGGACGGCCAGGCCCATTTCCCACACCCTGTGGTCACCCTGCGGTGGATCAGGAAGCACGGTCAGACACCGTTCTGTGAGGGAGAAAGGAACTGATACAAAGAGAAAGGTTCGGCTCATAGTAGGTTCTACTTGTGATTTAATCTGTTTGAGTCAAAAAGGAACACAATATACTGGGTCAAATGGTGGACTTTGCTGAACAGTTAGATTCTTAGTTAGCATTCTAAAGGGCAAAGCGGGGTCTATTGTCAACAGGATACTCTTTTTATTGTATTTGTGTGTCAATAATTATCAGCCGATGATCGTGGACTTCAGGAAATAGCGGAGGGAGCATCCCCATATATACATTGATGGGACAGTAGTGGAGAAGGTGGAAAGTTTTAAGTTCCTCGGCGTACACATCACGGACAAACTGAAATGATCCACCAACACAGACAGTGTGGTGAATAAGGCGCAACAGCACCTCTTCAACCTCAGGATGCTTGTTACCTGAAACCCTCACAAACCTTTACAAATGCACAATTGAGAGCATCAGGTCGGGGATGTATCACCGCCTGTTATGGCAATTGCACCACCCTTAACCGCAAGGCTCTCCAGAGGGTGGTGCGGTCTGCACAACACATTACCGGGGGCAAACTACCTGCCCTCCAGGACACCTACAGCACCCGATGTCACAGGAAGGCCAAAATGATCATCAAGGACAACAACCACCTGAGCCACTGCCTGTTCACCCCACTACCATCCAGAAGGCGAGGTCAGTACAGATGCATCAAAGCTAGGACCGAGAGACTGAAAAACAGCTTTCTCAAGGCCATCAGACTGTTAATCTTAAGGATATGCCCCTTTTTTTCCATTTCCACCTAAAATGACACACCCAAATCTAACTGCCTGTAACTCAGGCCCTGATGCAAGGATATGCATATTCTTGATACCATTTGAAAGGTAACAATTTTGTGGAATTGTGAAAGGAATGTTGGAGAATATAGCACATTAGATCTGGTAAAAGAAATCAACTTGTTTTTGTATTTTGTTGGTTACATCTTTGAAATGCAAGAGAAAGGCCATAATGTATTATTCCAGCCCAGGTGCAATTTATATTTTGGACACCAGATGGCAGCAGTGTATGTGCAAAGTTTTAGACTGATCAAATGAACCATTGCATTTATGTTCAAAATGTTGTGTCAGGACTTCCCAAATGTGCCCAATTGGCACTTTTCAAGTTCAAAACTGTGCACTCTCCTCAAATAATAGCATGATATTATTTCACTGTAATAGCTACTGTAAATTGCACAGTGCAGTTAGATTAACTAGAGTTTAACCTTTCTGCCAATATCAGATATGTATATGTCCTGGGAAATGTTCTTGTTACAACTTAATGCTAACCGCATTAACCTAAGTTAGCTCAACCGTCCCGTGGGGGACCCACCGATCCTGAAGAAGTTGCTATCACTAACACAGTGAGGCTGCTGCCTACATTCAGACTCAAATCATTGGCCACGTTAATAAATGGATCACTAGTCACTTTAAATAATGCCAATTTCATCATGTTTACATATCTTACATTCCTCATCTCATATGTATATAATGTATTTTATACCATCTATTACATCTTGCCTATGCCACTTGGCCATTGCTCAACCATATATTTATATGTACAGTTGAAGTCTGAAGTTTACATACACCTTAGCTAAATACATTTAAACTCAGTTTTTCACAATTCCTGACATTTAATCCTTGTAAAAACTCCCTGATTTAGGTCAGTTAGGATCACCACTTTATTTTAAGATTGTAAAATGTCAGAATAATAGTAGAGAATGATTTATTTCAGCTTTTATTTCTTTCATCACATTCCCAGTGGGTCAGAAGTTTACATACACTCAATTTGTATTTGGTAGCATTGCCTTGAAATTGTCTGACTTGGGTCAAATGTTTTGGGTAGCCTTCCACAAGCTTCCCACAATAAGTTGGGTGAATTTTGGCCCTATCCTCCTGACAGAGCTGGTGTAAATGAGTCAGGTTTGTAGGCCTCCTTGCTTGCATACGGTTTTTCAGTTCTGCTCACAAATGTTCTATAGGATTGAGGTCAGGGCTTTGTGAAGACCACTCCATTACCTTGACTTTGTTGTCCTTAATACCTCTTCGGGCTATGGGGCAGTATTTTCACGTCCGGATGAAAAGCGTGCCCATCGTAAACTGCCTGCTACTCAGGCCCAGAAGCTGGTATATGCATATAATTGGTCGATTTAGATAAACACTCTAACGTTTCTTAAACTGTTTGAATCATGTCTGTGAGTATAACAGAACTGATATGGCAGCAGAAAACCTGAGAAAAATCCTTCCAGGAAAACAAAATTGAGTTCACTCTCTTTTCAATGGGATTTCTATGGGGATCTAGATTTCTGAGGCACTTTCTTGCAGTTCCTGTCGCTTCCACTGGATGTCAACAGTCTTTAGAAATTGGTTGATCTGACACATTGGCTGGATTAACAACAAGCGTAGCTTCAATTTGGTGTATTGCATGTGTGATTTCATGAAAGTTTAATATTTATAGCAATTTAATTTGAATTTGGCTCTCTGCCATTTCACCTGATGCTGTCGAGGGATTCCGCTAGCTGAACGTCTAGCCGTAACAAGTTAAGAGAGAGAGAGAGCAAGCGAGAGCCAGAGAGAGAGAGAGAGCTAGGGCCAGAGAGAGAGAGAGAGAGAGCGATGGAGGGCCAGTGAGAGAGAGAGCGAGCGAGGGCCAGAGAGAGAGAGAGAGCGAGCGAGGGCCAGATAGAGAGAGAGCAAGCGAGGGCCAGATAGAGAGAGAGCAAGCGAGGGCCAGATAGAGAGAGAGAGAGCAAGCTAAGGCCAGAGAGAGAGAGAGAGAGAGAGAGCGAAGGCCAGAGAGAGAGAGCAATCGAGGGCCAGAGAGAGAGAGAGCGCGAGCGAGGGCCAGAGAGAGAGAGCGCGAGCGAGGGCCAGAGAGAGAGAGTGCGAGCAAGGGCCAGAGAGAGAGAGCGAGCGAGGGCCAGATAGAGAGAGCAAGCAAGGGCCAAAGAGAGAGAGAGCGAGCGAGGGCCAGAGAGAGAGAGAGAGAAAGCGAGGGCCAGAGAGAGAGAGCGTGAGCGAGGGCCAGAGAGAGAGAGCGAGCGAGGGCCAGATAGAGAGAGAGCAAGCGAGGGCCAGAGAGAGAGAGAGCAAGCGATGGCCAGAGAGAGAGAGTGTGAGCGAGGGCCAGAGAGAGAGAGAGAGCGCGATCGAGGGCCAGAGAGAGAGAGAGTGAGCGAGGGCCAGAGAGAGAGAGAGAGAGAGCGCGAGCGAGGGCCAGATAGAGAGAGCGAGCGAGGGCCAGAGAGAGAGAGAGCAAGCGAGGGCCAGAGAGAGAGAGCGAGGGCCAGAGAGAGAGCAAGGGCCAGAGAGAGAGCGAGGGCCAGAGAGAGCTAGCGAGCGTGGTCGAGAGAGAGCTAGCGAGCAAGGTCCAGAGAGAGCTAGCGAGCGAGGGCAAGAGAGAGAGAGCGAGCGAGGGCCAGAGAGGGAGCGAGCGAGGGCCAGAGAGAGAGAGTGAGCGATGGCCAGAGAGAGAGAGCGAGCGATGGAGAGAGAGAGAGAGAGATGGAGAGAGAGAGAGAGAGAGAGAGAGAGAGAGAGAGAGAGAGAGAGAGAGAGAGAGAGAGAGAGAGAGAGAGAGAGAGAGAGAGAGAGAGAGAGAGAGAGAGAGAGAGAGAGAGAGAGAGAGAGAGAGCGATGGCCAGAGAGAGAGAAAGAGAGAGCGAAGGCCAGAGAGAGAGAGCAATCGAGGGCCAGAGAGAGAGAGAGTGCGAGCGAGGGCCAGAGAGAGAGAGTGCGAGCAAGGGCCAGAGAGAGAGAGCGAGCGAGGGCCAGATAGAGAGAGCAAGCAAGGGCCAAAGAGAGAGAGAGCGAGCGAGGGCCAGAGAGAGAGAGAGAGAAAGCGAGGGCCAGAGAGAGAGAGCGTGAGCGAGGGCCAGAGAGAGAGAGAGAGAGAGCGAGGGCCAGAGAGAGAGAGAGCGAGCGAGGGCCAGAGAGAGAGAGCAAGCGAGGGCCAGAGAGAGAGAGTGTGAGCGAGGGCCAGAGAGAGAGAGTGTGAGCGAGGGCCAGAGAGAGAGAGAGCGCGAGCGAGTGCCAGAGAGAGAGAGCGCGAGCGAGGGCCAGATAGAGAGAGCGAGCGAGGGCCAGAGAGAGAGAGAGCAAGCGAGGGCCAGAGAGAGAGCGAGGGCCAGAGAGAGAGCAAGGGCCAGAGAGAGAGCGAGGGCCAGAGAGAGCTAGCGAGCGAGGGCCAGAGAGAGCTAGCGAGCGAGGTCCAGAGAGAGCTAGCGAGCGAGGTCCAGAGAGAGCTAGCGAGCAAGATCCAGAGAGAGAGAGCGAGCGAGGGCAAGAGAGAGAGAGCGAGCGAGGGCCAGAGAGGGAGCGAGCGAGGGCCAGAGAGAGAGCGAGCGATGGCCAGAGAGAGAGAGCGAGCGATGGCGAGAGAGCGAGCAATGGCGAGAGAGAGAGAGAGAGAGAGAGAGAGAGAGAGAGAGAGAGAGAGAGAGAGAGAGAGAGAGAGAGAGAGAGAGAGAGAGAGAGAGAGAGAGAGAGAGAGAGAGAGAGAGAGAGAGAGAGAGAGAGAGAGAGAGAGAGAGAGAGAGAGAGAGAGCAAGCGAGGGCCAGAGAGAGAGCAAGCAAGGGCCAGAGAGACTGAGAGCGAGCGAGGGCCAGAGAGACAGCGAGCGAGGGCCAGAGAGAGAGCGAACAAGGGCCAGAGAAAGAGCGAGGGCCAGAGAGAGAGAGGGAGCGATGGCCAGAGAGAGAGAGCGGGCGATGGCGAGAGAGCGAGCAATGGCGAGAGAGAGAGAGAGAGCGATGGCCAGAGAGAGAGCAAGCAAGGGCCAGAGAGACTGAGAGCGAGCGAGGGCCAGAGAGACGGAGAGCGAGCGAGGGCCAGAGAGACGGAGAGCGAGTGCCAGAGAGATAGAGGGAGTGCAAAAGAGAGGTCCAGAGAGAGCTAGCGAACGAGGGCAAGAGAGAGAGAGAGCGAGCGAGGGCTAGAAGGAGAGAGAGCGAGGGTCAGAGAGAGAGAGAGAGAGAGCAAAAGGGCCGGAGAGAGAGAGCGAGCAAGGGGCCAGAGAGAGAGAGAGGGCCAAGGAGAGAGGTAGAGAGCGAGCAAGGGGCCAGAGAGAGAGAGAGAGTGAGGGCCAGAGAGAGCGAGGGCCATAGAGAGAGAGAGTGAGCGAGGGTCAGAGAGAGAGAGAGAGAGAGAGAGAGAGCAAAAGGGCCAGAGAGAGAGCGAGCAAGGGGCCAGAGAGAGAGAGAGAGAGAGAGAAAGTGAGGGCCAGAGAGAGCAAGGGGCCAGAGAAAGAGAGAGAGTGAGCGAGCGAGCAAGGGAGGGCCAGAGAGAGAGAGCAAAAGTGCCAGAGATAGGGAGTGAGCAAGGGGCCAGAGAGAGAGAGAGAGAGAGAGTGCCAGATAGAGAGAGTTTGAGGGCCAGAGAGAGTTAGGGCCAGAGGAAGATCCAGAGAGAGCGCGAATGCCAGAGAGAGAGCCAGAGATAGAAAGCGAAGGCCAGAGAGAGAGAGAGAGCGAGAGTGCCAGGGAGCGAGAGCGAGGGCCATGGAGACATAGCGAGAGAGATTTTATAAAACATTTTTTTCAAACTAAAGTATTAACACAAATATTGGCACCTTACTTTTTTAGAAATTACACAACAAATGTGTCCTCCTTAAATAAACATATAAAAAACAAATAAATTAAATGACAAATAATTTTTATTCAACTTATTACATCAACCAAAAATAGTTTCCCCTCTTCCACAAAACATACCGCTCCTTCATAAGTCCACTTCTCCTCAAACAATGGGAGGTCTTATACAGCCGAGAAGAACTCTAAATCCACTTTTATTCTCACTTTTAATATTTTTTTATAAACAGATCTAACATCATTTCTTTATCCCTTGTCTATCTTATTTATCCCTTGTCTATCTTATTTATCCCTTGTCTATCTTATTTATCCCTTGTCTATCTTATTTATCCCTTGTCTATCTTATTTTTCCTACTCAGAAAAATTGACATTTTAGCTTGTTACTATATTGAAACCCCAAAATAAAAACAGCGTTATTAAAAATCTCCCCTACAGCTGTAAACAACGACTCTAATATTTCAAAGAGAGGCTTTATCCTCTCACACTCCATCAAACAGTGAAAAATTGTTTCTCTTATATTACATAAAGGACATCCATCTCCAACATCTGAGTTAATGACAGATACAAAAGCATTCACTGCAATGATGCCATGTATCACCCCCCATTACATATCACCAGTCCCCTTTAGTAACGGTGGCCTGTACAATGCTCTCCATGCTGGCTTTACCTTGTCATCAAGTCCCAGTTTAACTCTCCAAGGAGTGTCTTTTCTATTTTTCTATTTTTCTTTATAACTCCTTCCCATTCACCTCATCCAACCCCACCTCTTCCAACCCTCTCAGATACAGTAATAAAGCTTTTCTGTCTGACTGGGATATTGGGTGTAATCCTTAGTGTTGGAAATGGAGGGTCTTCATCGTGTGCCTTTTTGTAGTAACTCTTGAGCATAATCCACTCCTCTGCTGACAGAGCCTTCCTGCAACTTCCCAGCAGTTGTCCGACAATCCTTTCTGACTTCACCCCCAAATGTTCAGCCACCCGTCCTCCATCCATTAATGTGGGCCCAGCCATGTCCATTAACTTCCTTAAGGTGATGATATTGCCCTTCACCAGCATCTTGGAGAAATGTGGAACAGCTTCAGTTGTACAATCCAGTCTTGCCCCATACACCAGAGTTTCCTCCAGCAGCCAATGCACTGACTCCACCTTAGTGTGTCTGGACACCTTCATTATCCTCCAAACCCTAAGAAGGCCTCTGTCAAACGGAGGTAGTCCATCGCTACTATCAACCAAAAATAAATCAAATGAAATTTATTTATATAGCCCTTCGTATATCAGCTGATATATCAAAGTGCTGCACAGAAATCCAGCCTAAAACCCCAAACAGCAAGCAATGCAGACGTAGAAGCACTGCCTTCTTTAAATCTAATCCCCCTACCTGCTATAATACCAGACCTGCCACCCATCTCCACACCACAATTTTCGGTCCATAAAGCAACCTTTGAATAAACTGAAACCGGAAAGCAGCAGCCCTACTAGGAAGATGTACAAGACCTTGTCCCCCCTCCCCTTTGACAAATACAAAACACTTTGTGGAACCCAATGATATTTATCCCCCCATAAATCTACTATAATTGTCTGTATCTTGGCCAGAAGGCCAGACAGTGGCTCTAACATGACAACCGATGTCACAGTGCAGAGACAACTACATTGTTAACAATAATAGTGCTCACCCCATATGACATATGACATAACTACCGCCATCTCATCCTCCCTTCCGCCTTTTCAACCCCCCATTCCAATTTGTTTTCCATCGTCCCTTCATCCCCTAGGTACACTCCAAGATACTTGAAACCTTCCTTCCACCATTCCAACTCCCCTGGCAAAGCCATGATCCCTCCAGGCCATTTCCCAATCTGTCAAGCACAACTCTTTTCCCAATTTACCTTTGCAGAGGATATTCCCTTAAGCCGATCAACTATGAGACTCAAACTATCCACCTCAGCTCGATTTTTCACCAACATAACTACATCAACATATGCTGAGAGACGAATAGGAGGCATATCCTCTGAAAGGTTCACCCCTTCAATGCGACTTCTAATGCTATTTAGTTGTGGCTCTACAGCGATGGCATACAACATTCTGGACAACGAACACCCCTGTCTAGTTCCTTTACACACTTTAAAAGGAGCACTCAAGCCACCGTTAACATTCAATAGACTTTCAATGTCACGGTATCACCCTGATCATGGCAATAAAATCAAAGCTGAAACCAAAAGCCTCAAAAGTGTGCCATAGGTATTGATGTTCAACTCGGTCAAATGCCTTTTCCTGCTCAGCAGGCTGCCTGCCGGGAACACTGGTCCGTGTGTATGATTTGCCCCATCACCTCAGCCTGTTGGACAAAGCCTTAGACGGGATCTTATAATCAGTGCACATTAAGGCTACCGGCTTCCATTTCTTCACCTCCATATGGTCACCCTTTTTTGGCAGTAAGGTGAGGACAGCCGTTCTGCCGCCCTCTTTATACTCATACTTGTAGAGCTCAGCATATAACTCTTCTGCCCTCTTTATACTCATACTTGTAGAGCTCAGCATAGAACTCTTCCGCCCTCTTTATACTCATACTTATAGAGCCCAGCATAGAACTCTTCTGCCCTCTTTATATTCAGACTTTTAGAGCTCAGCATAGAACTCTTCCGCCCTCTTTATACTCATACTTGTAGAGCTCAGCATAGAACTCTTCCTCCCTTTTTATATTCATACTTGTAGAGCTCAGCATAGAACTCTTCCGCCCTCTTTATACTCATACTTGTAGAGCTCAGCATAGAACTCTTCCGCCCTCTTTATATTCATACTTGTAGAGCTCAGCATAGAACTCTTATGCCCTCTTTATATTCATACTTGTAGAGCTCAGCATAGAACTCTTCTGCCCTCTTTATACTCATACTTGTAGAGCTCAGCATAGAACTCTTCCGCCCTCTTTATACTCATACTTGTAGAGCCCAGCATAGAACTATTCCGCCCTCTTTATACTCATACTTGTAGAGCCCAGCATAGAACTCTTCTGCCCTCTTTATACTCATACTTGTATAGCTCAGCATAGAACTCTTCCGCCCTCTTTATACTCATACTTGTAGAGCCCAGCATAGAACTCTTCTGCCCTCTTTATTCTCATACTTGTAGAGCCCAGCATAGAACTCTTCTGCCCTCTTTATACTCATACTTGTAGAGCCCAGCATAGAACTCTTCTGCCCTCTTTATTCTCATACTTATAGAGCCCAGCATAGAACTCTTCTGCCCTCTTTATACTCATACTTGTAGAGCCCAGCATAGAACTATTCCGCCCTCTTTATACTCATACTTATAGAGCTCAGCATATAACTCTTCTGCCTTCTTTATACTCATACTTGTAGAGCTCAGCATATAACTCTTCTGCCCTCTTTATACTCATACTTGTAGAGCTCAGCATAGAACTCTTCCGCCCTCTTTATACTCATACTTATAGAGCCCAGCATAGAACTCTTCTGCCCTCTTTATATTCAGACTTTTAGAGCTCATCATAGAACTCTTCCGCCCTCTTTATACTCATACTTGTAGAGCTCAGCATAGAACTCTTCCGCCCTCTTTATACTCATACTTATAGAGCCCAGCATAGAACTCTTCTGCCCTCTTTATATTCAGACTTTTAGAGCTCAGCATAGAACTCTTCCGCCCTCTTTATACTCATACTTGTAGAGCTCAGCATAGAACTCTTCCTCCCTTTTTATATTCATACTTGTAGAGCTCAGCATAGAACTCTTCCGCCCTCTTTATACTCATACTTGTAGAGCCCAGCATAGAACTCTTCTGCCCTCTTTATTCTCATACTTGTAGAGCCCAGCATAGAACTCTTCTGCCCTCTTTATACTCATACTTGTAGAGCCCAGCATAGAACTCTTCTGCTCTCTTTATTCTCATACTTATAGATCCCAGCATAGAACTATTCTGCCCTCTTTATACTCATACTTGTAGAGCCCAGCATATAACTCTTCTGCCCTCTTTGTACTCACACTTGTAGAGCTCAGCATATAACTCTTCCACCCTCTTTTTAATTTCATTTGGGCTAGTGAGCTCCTGTCAGCTGATTTGAGGCAATGAATAATTCTTCTTTGTCCATTCTTTTTCTCTAAACCAAAGAAAAATTTGGATGAGGCATGCATTTCAGAGATTTCCTGAAACTTACTTCTCACCAATGCCCCCTGTGCTCTGAGACCCAGCAGGTCTGCCAATGTGGCTTTTTTCCTCTTGAGTGCCTGAATATGGCCTCGATCTCCTGTGGTCTCAACCACGCTCAGAAGTTCCACTATCTCAGACTCTGGGCTGTTCATTGATCTGCTGATATCTCTGGTGACATTCATTGTGTATTGATTACAGAACTGTTGAATCTGGATTTTCCCCATATCCCACCACTGTTGAAGAGATACAAAACTGTCATTTTCAGACCTTCACCTCTCCCAGAAAAAACTAAACATTTCCTGAAGTGAGCATCATTCAATAAAGTTCTATTTAAAATGCCAGTATTGCACTTTGGGGTTTTACAGCGTTAATGTCCACCACCTCTGTTAATAAACAATGATCAGAATATCCCACTGGGGTATCAAACTTGATTTACAGACCTGAGATTGATGCTCAAGACAATAAAACCTATCTAACCTGGCCAGAGGGATGGTGTTCTCTCTCACATTAACCCATGTGTACTGTCTCGTGCCTCCATTTTGACTCTGCCAAATATCACATAAGGCGTTTTAAAAAGTCCTTGAGGCTATATGAGGTTCTTTGTGGTTTCTATATAAATCAGTTAAAATCCCCAGCAAGAAACAAATTATCCTCAGTATTACATTTCTCAATGGTATTTGATAATGTCTCTCAACTGCCACTACTGGGGCATATCCATTTATTAAACACATAGTGATGTTTTCATATCTCGATTGAACTCAGAAAACACATCTCTTTACAGAGTTAAGGATGCGACTGAACTCAGAAAACACATCTCTTTACAAAGTTAAGGATGCGACTGAACTCAGAAAACACATCTCTTTAAGGAGTTAAGAACATTATAATCCTGCATATATTTCTTCCCTTTAATCAAATTCTGAAATTGACGTACCTTTTCAATCCCATACCTCCCTTCCACCCCATTTCTCTCGCTACATTTTGTTGTGACGCATCAGATGTCTCACTCTCGCTATCATCCCTAGACGAAAACTCCATCTCCACAACCCTCAACTGATTTATCATCTCTACAACCCTCAACTGATTTATCATCTCTACAACCTGTTAATCCTCAACTGATTTATCATCTCTACAACCTGTTTATCCTCAACTGATTTATCATCTCTACAACCTGTTAATCCTCAACTGATTTATCATCTCTACAACCTGTTAATCCTCAACTGATTTATCATCTCTACAACCTGTTTATCCTCAACTGATTTAGCATCTCTACAACCTGTTTATCCTCAACTGATTTAGCATCTCTACAACCTGTTTATCCTCAACTGATTTAGCATCTCTACAACCTGTTAATCCTCAACTGATTTATCATCTCTAAAATCAGTTGAGGATAAACAGGTTGATCATCTCTACCTTCCTCTTAGAATTAGAACCTTCACCACTCCTGAAATTCTTCCTCTTACTCCTCAGTACTTTGAAACCACTGTTTCATTTTCCATTGTGTCACTCTCCTCTTGAACTCCCATTTCATTCTCCAGCACCATCTCAGCGACCTCAATCTGCTCTACCACAACTTCCCCCGTAGGCACATTGCTCTCCTTTCCTATTTTTCCCACCACATCTGCCCACCTTCTCCCTTCTCCTGAACCCTTAGTCTGTTCATCCCTTCTCCTGAACCCTCAGCCTGTTCATCCCTTCTCCTGAACCCTTAGCCTGTTCATCCCTTCTCTTGAACCCTTAGTCTGTTCATCCCTTCTCTTGAACCCTTAGTCTGTTCATCCCTTCTCCTGAACCCTTAGTCTGTTCATCCCTTCTCTTGAACCCTTAGTCTGTTCATCCCTTCTCCTGAACCCTCAGCCTGTTCATCCCTTCTCCTGAACCCTTAGTCTGTTCATCCCTTCTCCTGAACCCTCAGCCTGTTCATCCCTTTTCCTGAACCCTTAGCCTGTTCATCCCTTCTCCTGAACCCTCAGCCTGTTCATCCCTTCTCCTGAACCCTTAGCCTGTTCATCCCTTCTCTTGAACCCTCAGCCTGTTCATCCCTTCTCCTGAACCCTTAGTCTGTTCATCCCTTCTCCTGAACCCTTAGCCTGTTCATCCCTTCTCCTGAACCCTCAGCCTGTTCATCCCTTCTCCTGAACCCTTAGTCTGTTCATCCCTTCTCCTGAACCCTCAGCCTGTTCATCCCTTCTCCTGAACCCTCAGCCTGTTCATCCCTTTTCCTGAACCCTCAGCCTGTTCATCCCTTCTCCTGAACCCTCAGCATGTTCATCCCTTCTCCTGAACCCTCAGCCTGTTCATCCCTTCTCCTGAACCCTCAGCCTGTTCATCCCTTCTCCTGAACCCTCAGCCTGTTCATCCCTTCTCCTGAACCCGTAGTCTGCTCATCCCTTCTCCTGAACCCTCAGCCTGTTCATCCCTTCTCCTGAACCCGTAGTCTGCTCATCCCTTTTCCTGAACCCTCAGCCTGTTCATCCCTTCTCCTGTACCCTCAACCTGCTCATCCCTTCTCCTGAACCCTCAGCCTGTTCATCCCTTCTCCTGAACCCTCAGCCTGTTCATCCCTTCTCCTGAACCCTCAGCCTGTTCATCCCTTCTCCTGAACCCTCATCCTGTTCATCCCTTCTCCTGAACCCGTAGTCTGCTCATCCCTTCTCCTGAACCCTCAGCCTGTTCATCCCTTCTCCTGAACCCTTAGCCTGCTCATCCCTTCTCCTGAACCCTCAGCCTGTTCATCCCTTCTCCTGAACCCTTAGCCTGTTCATCCCTTCTCCTGAACCTTCAGCCTGTTCATCCCTTCTCAGTGGTGCATTAGCTGCACCAGCGCTATAGCTGCTACAGGGCTCTGCACGCTCGTTCTCTGGACAATTACGCACCAAATACCCCTCTCTTCAACACCCAAAGCATTTCATTGACTCAGTAGAAGCGTAGAACACATAATCAAACCCATCAATCTTGAAACCGAACGCTAAATTCACTTCGTCAGTATCCTTCTTCAAAAACATGTGCATGTGTCTCCTATGAGATACGACATGTTTCAGCAAAGGCGATTTGCATCCCAAAATGACATGTTTTATTGTAGAAACAAGTTGTCCATGAGGAGAGAACTCTCACTCCAACACTTCATCTCATGTTAGAAAGTATAACTTTCTTCTCCGGATTCATGAGGGAACACCGACGTTTGTGTCCCCCGCAACATAACACCACTCTCAACTATCGGATTCACCTTTTCAATGTATTCTAAGAACATCACTACAGCACTAGGCTGATTTTATACCATCATACTCAATGATAGCGCCCACTGCTAAACTATGTTCTTCCACCCAACAACCTGTCGCAACAGGAATCTTCACCCCATGCCACCGACTAAGTTTTTCAAACTCTACACCTCCACGAGTGGCCATTACAACCAGCCCCTCCCGCTGGTTGTGCCCTCAAGAGAAACAACCTCAACGATCCCACCACCCCTATACGTGGTTAGTGATAGTGAGACAAGAATAACCTTAAAACAACTCAACTAATCAATATATACTGTATATGTAAATATGTACACACACCGAAACCCAATAGGGTGAAAATAATTCCAGTTGCTCCCACAATTGCTCCTGCTTCCCGACTCACTCCCAGCATCCAGAGAAAGAGCCAGAGAGAGAGAGAGAGAGAGAGAGAGAGAGAGAGAGAGAGAGAGAGAGAGAGAGAGAGAGAGAGAGAGAGAGAGAGAGAGAGAGAGAGAGAGAGAGAGAGAGAGAGAGAGAGAGAGAGAGAGAGAGAGAGAGAGAGAGAGAGAGAGAGAGAGAGAGAGAGAGAGAGAGAGAGAGAGAGAGAGAGAGAGAGAGAGAGAGAGAGGTCCATAGAAAGACAGAGAGGGGCTAGAGAGAGAGAGAGGGCCAGAGAAAGAGAGAGATGACCAGAGAAAGAGAGAGATGACCAGAGGGAGAGAGAGAGGGCCAGAGAGAGAGAGAACCAGAGAGATAGGGAGAGGTATATGTATAATATTACATTTGTAATGTATTTATTGTTTTAAAACTTCTGTATGTGTAATGTTTACTGTTAATTTTGATTGTTTATTTCACTTTTGTATATTATCTACCTCACTTTCTTTGGCAATGTTAACACATGTTTCCCATGCCAATAAAGCCCCTTGAATTGAATTGAGAGGGCCAGAGAGAGAGAACCAGAGAGAGAGCAAGAGGAGCCAGAGAGAGAGAGAGTGGGGCAGGAGATGAGAGAGGGGGGACAGAGAGAGAGAGAGGGCCAGAGAGAGAGAGGGCCAGAGAGAGAGAGGGCCAGAGAGAGAGGGCCAGAGAGAGAGGGCCAGAGAGAGAGGGCCAGAGAGAGAGGGCCAGAGAGAGAGAGAGGGCCAGAGGGAGAGAGGGCCAGAGAGAGAGAGGGCCAGAGAGAGAGAGAGGGCCAGAGAGAGAGAGGGCCAGAGAGAGAGGGCCAGAGAGAGAGGGCCAGAGAGAGAGGGCCAGAGAGAGAGAGAGGGCCAGAGGGAGAGAGGGCCAGAGAGAGAGAGGGCCAGAGAGAGAGAGGGCCAGAGAGAGAGAGAGGACCAGCGAGAGAGAGAGCGCCAGAGAGGGAGAGAGAGAGCGCCAGAGAGGGAGAGAGAGAGCACCAGAGAGGGAGAGAGAGGACCAGAGAGAGAGAGAGGGCCAGAGAGAGAGAGAGGGCCAGAGCAAGAGAGAGAGGACCAGAGAGAGAGAGAGCGCTAGAGCGAGAGAGAGAGGGCCAGAGAGAAAGAGGGGGCTAGAGAGAGAGAGGGCCAGACAGAGAGAGAGGGCCAGAGAGAGAGAGAGAGAGGACGAGCGAGAGAGAGAGAGGGCCAGAGCAAGAGAGAGCGCCAGAGAGAGAGAGAGGACCAGCGAGAGAGAGAGAGAGAGAGGGCCAGAGCAAGAGAGAGAGGACCAGAGAGAGAGAGAGCACCAGAGCGAGAGAGAGAGGGCCAGAGAGAAAGAGGGGGCTAGAGAGAGAGAGGGCCAGACAGAGAGAGAGGGCCAGAGAGAGAGAGAGAGAGGACGAGCGAGAGAGAGAGAGGGCCAGCGAGAGAGAGAGAGGGCCAGAGCAAGAGAGAGCGCCAGAGAGAGAGAGAGGACCAGCGAGAGAGAGAGAGAGAGGGCCAGAGAGAGAGAGAGGGTCAGCGAGAGAGAGAGGGCCAGAGAGAGGGCCAGAGAGAGAGAGTGCCAGAGAGGGAGAGAGAGATTTGATAAACTCCCATATCTACTGGGTGAAATTCCACAGTGTGCCATCACAGCAGCAAGATTTGTGAAAAGAACAAACGCCATTGTAAATACAACCCATATTTATGCTTATTTATTTTCCCTTGTGTACTTTAACCATTTGTACATCATTACAACACTGTATATATATAATATGACATCTGTAATGTCTTTATTGTTTTGAAACTTCTGTATGTGTAATGTTTACTGTTAATTTTGATTGTTTATTTCACTTTTGTATATTATCTACCTCACTTGCTTTGGCAATGTTAACACATGTTTCCTATGCCAATAAAGCCCCTTGAATTGAATTGAATTGAATTGAGAGAGCGCCAGACAGGGAGAGAGCGAGCACCAGAGAGAGAGCGAGGGCCAGAGCCAGAGAGAGAGGGCCAGGGCCAGAGGGAGAGAGTGGACCAGAGGGAGGGAGGGAGGGAGAGAGAGAGAGAGATAAATACAACCCATATTTATGCTTATTTATTTTCCCTTTTGTACTTTAACCGTTTGTACATCGTTACAACACTGTATATATACATAATATGACATTTGTAATGTCTTTATTCTTTTTTAAATTATGTGAGTGGAATGTTTACTGTTTTTTCTATTGTTTATTTCACTTTTGTATATTATCTACTTCACTTGTTAACATATGTTTCCCATGCCAATAAAGCCCCTTGAATTGAATTGAATTGAATTAAGTGAGAGTGAGAGAGTGCCAGAATGAGAGAGAGACAGAGAGACAGAGAGACAGAGAGACAGAGAGACAGAGAGACAGAGAGACAGACAGACAGACAGACAGACAGACAGACAGACAGACAGACAGACAGACAGACAGACAGACAGACAGACAGACAGACAGACAGACAGACAGACAGACAGACAGACAGACAGACAGACAGACAGACAGACAGACAGACAGACAGACAGACAGACAGACAGACAGACAGACAGAACTTGATGAGCATCAGAGGTAACCGGCAGGGTAGCCTAGTGGTTAGAGTGTTGGACTAGTAACCGAAAGGTTGCAAGTTCAACTCCCCGAGCTGACAAGTTACAAATCTGTCGTTCTGCCCCTGAACAGGCAGTTAACCCACTGTTCCTAGGCCGTCATTGAAAATAAGAATTTGTTCTTAACTGACTTGCCTAGTAAAATAAAGGTAAAATAAAAATAAAATAAAATCAGGAGGAACATCTGGCATAAGTTACATTGCGTATTGACATGGTGTTGAGGCTATTTGTTGTTTATTAGTTGTGTTTAGATCATCTTGTACAAACCCTATGTGGACTGACATAATGTTGTGCATATTTAGTACTGATCACCAATACTCATTTGTGAGACATTATCTTGGGCCGAAGATTTTTTTTTCTTCAAGTGAAATGATGTGTTAATTCCTGCGTGATCTCCCTCTGAGGTAGTTTAAGGTGTTGCTCCCTCTGAGGTAGTTCAAGGTGTTGCTCCCTCTGAGGTAGTTCAAGGTGTTGCTCCCTCTTGGTCACAGCTGTGAGATGAGATGTTCTCATACTGTAGACTGGTTGGTCTAATCAAATGAAATGATGTGTTAATTCCTGCGTGATCTCCCTCTGAGGTAGTTCAAGGTGTTGCTCCCTCTTGGTCACAGCTCTGAGATGAGATGTTCTCATACTGTAGACTGGTTGGTCTAATCAAATGAAATGATGTGTTAATTCCTGCGTGATCTCCCTCTGAGGTAGTTCAAGGTGTTGCTCCCTCTGAGGTAGTTCAAGGTGTTGCTCCCTCTGAGGTAGTTTAAGGTGTTGCTCCCTCTGAGGTAGTTCAAGGTGTTGCTCCCTCTGAGGTAGTTCAAGGTGTTGCTCCCTCTGAGGTAGTTCAAGGTGTTGCTCCCTCTGAGGTAGTACAAGGTGTTGCTCCCTCTTGGTCACAGCTCTGAGATGAGATGTTCTCATACTGTAGACTGGTTGGTCTAATCAAATGAAATGATGTGTTAATTCCTGCGTGATCTCCCTCTGAGGTAGTTCAAGGTGTTGCTCCCTCTGAGGTAGTTCAAGGTGTTACTCCCTCTGAGGTAGTTTAAGGTGTTGCTCCCTCTGAGGTAGTTCAAGGTGTTGCTCCCTCTGAGGTAGTTCAAGGTGTTGCTCCCTCTGAGGTAGTTCAAGGTGTTGCTCCCTCTGAGGTAGTTCAAGGTGTTGCTCCCTCTTGGTCACAGCTCTGAGATGAGATGTTCCCATACTGTAGACTGGTTGGTCTAATCATGTCATGTCGTTTCAAGGTGGGGCCCAGGCTTCCTGTGGTGTTCACACTACTTGGTGTATGGAAGGCTGTCAGTGGAGGAAAGCAGACACCTGCCGGGTGCCTCAATTCCCCTCAGTGAAGTGCACAATTCACCTGAAAGTTAGCCCAAGTGTTCACACTTTCGCACTAAAGTAAGAACCCTTTTTCCCCTTTGGCTCTGGGAGGTTTAAGAAATTACACATTGTCCTTAGCTATTGTTTGATCGATACTTAACATCATAAATGTTGATGGCAGGAACTTACATATTTGTTTTGTTTGAACATTGCAGTAGCTTAGAAAGTAATTTTGTAATTTGATAACTTGTATGTATGATTATGAGATGTCATTAGTTGCCAGAGTACAGAATTGACAGGTGTTGGAAAGATAATGTGGGCTCATCATTTCTCATTGATGCTGTGGACTCTAAACCTATGATTGTTGAGCCTGAAGATACTGGCCTAAACAGATCTCACAACATCACTAACGTCTCTGGGCTCCGGCACTCTTTTGTAAAGCCACACTAAGTGTTTATTCCCCAGAGCAAAGCAATGTGAGAGTGAAATGAGCAAAGCCTTTTTCCAGAGAATGGAGCCAGGCTACAATGTTCGAGATGACTGATCTGTGGTGGACACTGTCATCAGTACCCCCACATGAGAGGAGAGGCCACCCCTAAAACAATTCCGGGCCGGCTAATGGCTCCTGCAGTTTTCATTTGTTAGACGCCATAGAAAGCCCACCACAATAGGCTCCATCTCGAGAAGGCCCATCTGGGGGCTTTTAGATCCTTTGAACAGCACAAAAGGTCGCTGACCTAGAAACCCATCAATAATAGACAATCCCTCCGAAGACAAATTGAAGAGCAGAGGAATCTCTTGTCTTTCTGCCAATAATTCTCCTCGTTTGTGTGGGTGACACAGAGTGCTTGACTGTCCCACCCATCACTCAAACCTCTCACTCAGTATAGGCTGTGACTGGTTGTGTGTTACTGTCACTGATTTGTGTGTGACCTCACTTCCACCATATAGGATTTGATGAGATGCTGTGTCACTGTATAATAGTTCCCCAGTTCTGTCACAGAATGTTTGTGACTGTCCCACTTGAGACATCGTTCCCTCACAGTGGTAGCCCATACATTATGGTGCTGAAACGTGATCCTGTTCGTCCTCACCTTTACCTTTGTACAGTAGAATATTTCTGGGCTCCCTGTCACAAGCCGTAATCCCTCACATACAATTGTTCATACCACCAACAAATACAATAGGACATGGGTCTCAAACTCAATGCCCGGGTGCACAAGATGTGTTTGACTGCTTCAGAATGCATCAAATGTGTCCTTGTTGCAGATATCCAAAACTTAAATTGAACCTTTGTTCTGAAGCCAGGTGCCCATTTTGTCCTTTTTTAAACCAGTTCAAGTAACATGGGCGCAGTGTTAAGTAGTGTTGTCACGATAGTAGAATTTTGACTTCGATACCAGGTTAAGTATCACGATACTCAACCCCTAAATGATACTCAAAACTGAAATGATACAGAATACCGAAACGATACCATGGCAAAAATAAAAAGAAAGTGTATTAGCTAAAGTCACAGAATAACCACAGGGCTTTAAAAAAAAATATTCAACAATATGTTGATAACTGGTTGGACACCTAAAATAACAGAATGTTTTCTATTCTATATTACAGATAAATCAATTCATATATTCAACTGTCATGGAAAGAGCAGGTGTTTTGTATACTCAGAGTATATGAACCCTGGATTGCTGATGCATTCTCCATTGAGAGGTTTTGAAGCTATCGTAGGGATGGTCCAGGTTTCCTCCAGATAGGTTTCATCAGACCAGAGAATCTTGTTTCTCATGGTCTGAGAGTCTTTAGGTTCCTTTTGGCAAACTCTAAGCCGGCTGTCATGTACCTTTTACTGAAGAGTGGGTTCCGTCTGGCTACTCTACCATTAAGGCCTGATTGTTGGAGTGCTGCAGAGATGGTTGTCTTTCTGGAATGTTTTCCCATCTCCACAGAGGAACTGTAGAGCTCTGTCAGAGTGACAATCAGATTCTTGGTCACCTCCCTGATTGCTCAGTTTGGCCAGGCAGCCAGCTCTAGAAAGAATCTTGGTGGTTCAAAACTTCTTCCATCGACATTTGGCTTCCTATTTTGCATGCCCAATTTTTCAGTTTTTGATTTGTTAAAAAAGTTTGAAATATCCAATAAATGTCGTTCCACTTCATGATTGTGTACCACTTGTTGTTGATTCTTCACAAAAAAATACAGTTTTATATCTTTGTTTGAAGCCTGAAATGTGGCAAAAGGTTGCAAAGTTCAAGGGGGTCGAATACTTTCGCAAGGCACTGTATATACAGTTGAAGTCAGAAGTTTACATACACTTAGATTGGAGTCAATAAAACTTGTTTTTCAACCACTCCACAAATTTCTTGATAACAAACCATAGTTTTGGCAAGTTGGTTAGGACATCTACGTTGTGCATGACACAAGTAACTTTTACAACAATTGTTTACAGACAGAGTATTTCACTTATAATTCACTGTATCACAATTCCAGTTGGTCAGAAGTTCACATACACTAAGTTGCCTGTGCATTTAAGCCTTTAAACAGCTTGGAAAATTCAATAAAATTATGTCATTGCTTCAGAAGCTTCTGATAGGCTAATTGACAACAGTCGAGTCTTTGTACCTGTGGATGTATTTCAAGGTCTACCTTCAAACCCAGTGCCTCTTTGCTTGACATCATGGGAAAATCAAAAGATATCAGCCAAGACCTCAGAAAAAAAATTGTTGACCTCCACAAGTCTGGTTCATCCTTGGGAGCATTTTCCAAACACCTTAATGTACCACATTCATCTGTACAAACAATAGTACGCAAGTATAAACACAATAGGACCACGCAGCCGTCACACCACACCATAAAATAAGTCCTATATCGACATAACTTGAATGGCCGCTCAGCAAGGAAGAAGCCACTACTCCAAAATCGCCATAAAAAAGCCAGACTACAGTTTGCAACTGCACATGGGGACAAAGATCGTACTTTTTGGTGAAATGTCCTCTGGTCTGATGAAACAAAAATAGAACTGTTTGATCATAATGAACATCGTTATGTTTGGAGGAAAAAGGGGAGGCTTGCAAGCCGAAGAACACCATCCCAACCGTGAAGCACGGGGGTGACAGCATCATGTTATGGGGGTGCTTTGCTGCAGTGTCTGGTGCACTTCACATAATAGATGGCATCATGAGGAAAGGAAAATTATGTGGATATATTGAAGCAACATCTAAGCCATCAGTCAGTATGTTAAAGCTTGGTCGCAAATGGGTCTTCCAATGACTCCAAGCATAATTCCAAAGTTGTGGCAAAATGGCTTAAGGACAACAAAGTCAAGGTATTGCGGTGGCCATCACAAAGCCTTGACCTCAATCCTATAGAAAGTGTGTGGGCAGAACTGAAAAAGTGTGCGAGAGCAAGGAGGCCTACAAACCTGACTTAGTTACACCAGCACTGTCAGGAGGAATGGGCCAAAATTCACCCAACTTATTGTGGGAAGCTTGTGGAAGGCTACCTGAAAAGTTTGACGCAAGTTAAACAATTTAAAGGCAATGCTACCAAATACTAATTGAGTGTATGTAAACTTCTGACCCACTGAGAATGTAATGAAAGAAGTTTAAGCTGAAACAAATAATTCTCTCTACTATTATTCTGACATTTCACATACTTAAAATAAAGTGGTGATCCTAACTGACCTAAAACAGGGAATTTTTACTCTGATTAATTGCCAGGAATTGTGAAAAATTGAGTTTAAAAGTATTTGGCTAAGGTGTATGTAAACTTCCAACTTCAACTTTATATATATATAAAGTATATATATACTGTTTGGGATAGGGGCAGCATTTTCACATTTGGATAAAAAGTGTTCCCAGAGTAAACTGCCTACTATTCAGTCCCAGTTGCTAATATATGCATTGTATTAGTAGATTTGGATAGTAGACACTTTGAAGTCTCTAAAACAGTTTGAATTATGTCTGTGAGTATAACAGAACTCATATGGCAGGTGAAAACCTGGGAAAATCCAACCAGGAAGTGGCCTATAGAATACACAGTGCCTATGGGGTCATATTGCACTTCCTAAGGCTTCCACTAGATGTCAACTGTCTTTAGAACCTTGTTTGATGCTTCTACTGTGAAGGAGGGGGGAATGGGAGCTGAATAAGTCAGTGGTCTGGCAGAGTGTCATGAATTCGTGACGTACGTTCACGTGAGAGTTAGCTTGAGTTTCATTGCATTTCTGAAGACAAGGGAATTCTCCGGTTGGAACATTATTGAAGATTTATGTTAAAAACATCCTAAAGATTGATTTCTTGGACTTCGTTTGACATGTTTCTACAGACTGTAACGGAACTTTTTGACTTTTCGTCTGCTGCTAGTGACCGCGCGTCATGAATGTAAAGCCTTTTTGAAATCGGACACGATGTGTAGATTAACAAGAAGTTTATGTTTTTTGGGGTGTATTGCACTTGTTAATGTATGAAAGTTACATATTTCTTCATCTTTTCTGTTTTACCCTTTTTTCTCCCCAATTTCGTGGTATCCAATTATTTAGTAGCTACTATCTTGTCTCATCGCTACAACTCCCATACAGGCTCGGGAGAGACGAAGGTTGAAAGTCATGCGTCCTCCGATACACAACCCAACCAAGCCGCACTGCTTCTTAACACAGCGCGCATCCAACCCGGAAGCCAGCCGCACCAGAGGTTAGTGCACACTGCGCCCGGCCCGCCATAGGAGTCGCTGGTGCGCGATGAGATAAGGATATCCCTACCGGCCAACCCCTCCCTAACCCGGACGACGCTAGGCCAATTGTGCGTCGCCCCACGAACCTCCCGGTCGCGGCCGGTTACGACAGAGCCTGGGCACGAACTCAGAGTTTCTGGTGGCACAGCTGGCGCTGCAGTACAGCGCCACCCAGGAGGCCCGAAAGTGACATATTTCAACAAAACAAAATGAATTTCGCGCACTGCCTTTCCAGCGGATTGTTGTCGAGGGATGCCGATAGCGGAACCCCTAGCCATAAGAAGATAATGCTGTAGCGTAAGGTTATATTATATAATGTACATAATATATGTGTATATATATTATATAATGTGTATGTGTTTATATGTGTATATAGGATTAGTCAACACCTACTCATTCCCGGTTTCTTCTGGGGTTTTTTCTATTTTCTAAAACAAATGTAATAATAGTGAAGAAATCAAAACTATGAAATAACACATATGGACACATGTAGTAACCCAAAAAGTGTTAAACAATTCAAAATATATTTTATATTTGAGGTTCTTCAAAGTAGCCACCCTTTGCCTTAATGACAGCTTTTCCTACACTCTGCGGTCCAACTCATCCCAAACCATCTCAATTGGTTGAGATCGGGAGATTGTGGAGGCCAGGTCATCTGATGCAGCACTCCATCACTCTCCTTCTTGGTCAAATAGCCCTTACACAGCCTGGAGGTATGTTGTGTCATTGTCCTGTTAAAATCCCATTTTAGTCCCACTAAGAGCACACCAGATGGGATGGCGTATTGCTGCTTTTTGGTTACTACATGATTCTATATGTGTTATTTCACAGTTTTGATGTTTTCACTATTATTCTACAATGTAGAAAATAGTAAAAAATAAAAACTCTGTAATGAGTAGATGTGTCCAAACGTTTGACTGTTACTATATATATATATATATATATATATATTTATATATATTCTAGTATGAGCAGTTTTTCATGTTTTAGTATAGAAAATGTACAGAAGTTCTGGTATACCGTGCAACACTAGTGTTAAGTACTTTATAATTTGCCATTCCTAAAATATCAAACTAAATGTACATTTGAATCATTAGTAAACAGAGTCATCTCAGTTTCTGTCTATAATATAATCTATACTTGTTTGACATCAACAAGCTCTCATAGACTGCAGAATTATACATTTGTCCATAAATATCAAATTTGGAAGGTTAAATTTAGGCATTAATTTCAAATGGTTAAGTTAAGGGTTGAGATTTGGGATATGGTTATGAATGGTTAAATTAAGGGTTATGGTTTGGGATAGGGTTAAAATAAACTAAAAACATTACGAGTGCCTAGCACTGGGATTGAACACGCAATTCTCAAAGCCGGAATTCGCGGTTTACGCCCATCCGCCATCCCCGTCCACAAAGCCCATGTATATTAAAACCCAAGCCTACTTGATGGTAATAGCTCTCACCATTGCCCCTAGTGGTGTATTTTGAAGGCATCTCCCGATATCCTGGTGACCTGGACGGACGTCGAATTTCGAAGTGGATCTTGAGCGACCTGGCTGGAAATTGACCCCTTGGCGGGAGAGACAATGATTGACAATCAACTAGAAATTTCCCTAATCCCAAAATGCATGGGGATGAACAGCAGATATGAACTACATATTTAATGGCAATTGTGTCTTTTGAATAAACAGTACTGTACAGTATTGTAATTTATGGTTCAATCATGACTCTTAACTACCATTTCTCTTTTTTTGGTTAGTAATCAGTAACGGTCATTGGTGATCGCCTATCATGTCTGTGACAATGGACCATTACTGTCCCTCTCCCCCTGTTGGATGATCCCTATGTCAAACACCGTTACCTCATCCCAAGTTGTGAGAGAGCCAATCTAACAGACTATAAATACCACTCTGCTATGAGACTGGTGGAGATCAGACCCATCTCCATCACCTACCTTAGATATCATATTTCACTACCCACCAATTTATCCATCATGGCTGAAAGCATTCAGGGTCTCTATTGTTGTCAGAGATGAGATGAAGGAATGCAGACTGTGGGATTTCAATCTTCAGAAATTACACCGTTTTGAGAGAAAGACAAATGTGTTGGAAGAGAGTGTGCATGTCTGCTGGTGGCACTTATATTTTCACCTACACGACCATTCAAAAGTTTGGGGTCACTTAGAAATGTCCTTGTTTTTGAAAGAGAAGCACATTTTTTTTGTGCATTAAAATAACATCAAATTGATCAGAAATACAGTGTTGACATGGCTAATGTTGTAAATGACTATTGTAGCTGGAAACGGCTGATTTTTAATGGAATATATACATAGGCATACAGAGGCCCATTATCAGCAACCATCACTCCTGTCTTCCAATTGCACGTTGTGTTAGCTAATCCAAGTTCATCATTATAAAAAGACAATTGATCATTAGAAAACCCTTTTGCAATTATGTTAGCACAGCTGAAAACTATTGTGCTGATTAAAGAAGCAATAAAACTGGCCTTCTTTAGACTAGTTGAGTATCTGGAGCATCAGCATTTGTGGTTCGATTACAGACTCCAAATGGCAGCTTTGTTTAATAGTACCCGCAAAACAACAGTCTCAACGTCAACAGTGAAGAGGCGACTCCGGGATGCTGGCCTTCTAGGCAGAGTTCGTCTGTCCAGTGTCTGTGTTCTTTTGCCCATCTTAATATCTTTTATTAGCCAGTCTGAGATGTGGCTTTTTCTTTGCAACTCTGCCTAGAAAGCCAACATCCCGGAGTCGCCTCTTCTCTGTTAATAATGAGACTGGTGTTTTGCGGGTACTATTGAATGGAGCTGCCAGTTGAGGACTTGTGAGGCGTCTGTTTCTCAAACTAGACACTAATGTACTTGTCCTTTTGATCAGTTGTGCACTGGGGCCTCCCACTCCTCTTTCTATTCTTTTTAGAGCCCGTTTGCATTGTTCTGTGAAGGGAGTAGCCTTTTAAAAAGATACACTTGGATTAGCTAACACAACATGCTATTGGAACATATGCCTATGTAGATATTCCCATAAAAAAATGGCCGTTACCAGCTACAATAGACATTTACAACATTAACAATGTCTACACTGTATTTCTGATCAATTTGATGTTATTTTAATGGACAGAAAATGTGCTTTTCTTTTGAAAACATGAACATTTCTAAGCGACCCCAAACTTTTGAACGGTAGTGTATATGACTGGCAGATCTTGGAACAATCAGAGTTTCTTTGTTGAGGCTCCAAGGAATGTATAGTATACTTAGATACTGTATACTGTTGTAAGACTGCATGGCATATTGCTAATATTTGAACCTTATATTAGGCATTGGAACGTTTTGGCCTACAGGACATTATTGAAAATGTTTTGGTGTGTTGCTACCACCATTCTTACATACATTATTATTCCAGCAGGAAAATAATCCTGCAGCAAGAGGAAATGTGAATTTTTAGACCCCTCAGACCATTATAATTAATGGACTAAAATGGAAATTACAAGCTTTGGAAGCCTTTTTAAACCAGAACAATTCTCAGCATCAAAAGAGTGATCAAATTTAGATCCTCTGTTCTCACATACCTAATTGGTACGGCACTTGTGACCGTGATGAATTATTGAAACATACCTGCTTATTATAGCTATTCGTCCAATTCCTACTTTAACTAGCTATAGTTATTCTCCACCATTTACCCAGAGGAATAGTCTTGTTAGTCCCATAAATGGTCTCACGTAAACACCCTGGGCCACTGACTCTTGACACAGTGAATCAGTCGAGCTGGTCTGAGGGGTCTAAAGCTTGTTAATAATAGTGCTCTGTGATGTGACTTCCTTTTAATGACACTCCAGAGTATAGAGTGGAGTGAAGGGTCACGGTGTGTCTGTGTTTGCCAGGATGCTGGAACAGGGTGGTGGAAGCTGGTGCACATCAGCAAGCAGATGTATGGCCATTGTGGTGGGTTTGATTGATAGTGGGTGAGGTCAAAGCCTAGACTCCTGGTTCTTGTATAAAAGATGGGGTGACGTGACACTCTTTGTGTGGGAGAGGTGATGTGGTGTGTGTTTGTATCTTCCCTTGATATGCATTTCCTAAATAAGTATGTTTATTCATTTTTTAATGATAGACTGAAGAGCATGCAGTTGTGTGTGGGTGGGTGCGTGCGTGCGTGGCATTTTGGTGGGTGTAGTCTGTTTGTGTGTAATAACTAAAAAGAGAAAAGGGTATTAGTTACGCTTGCAGGCTACTCAGTGAAATAAGTTGAGCAGGCCTGTCACACCTTGCCCCCCCCCCCCTCACTGTTTTGTCACATTAAACTTGACCACGTTAAAGAGTGTGGTCTCCTATTGCAGCCTCTATCTCAGGGATGCAGGATGGGGGATGAGGGGAGGATGTGAGAAGCAACAGGTTAGCCCCCTTACACACACAATTACACGCGTGCGCACACGCACTCCGAGGCAGCAAACTGTAACAATGACCAGCCCTGGGAGTTAGATGAGCATTTAAACAGGAATTATTTTAATGACTGTCGACAGGGCCCCGTTGGCCCTGGCTGCTGATTGGTCCTGGCCCCTAGCTGGACTAATGAGTGGGAGCTGCTGTCAGAAAATGTGGCTGCACTAATTTAAGGTGTAATTTGTGAGACAAAAGCTTGTTTTTGTTATTGTTATTGCATTAGAAAGGTGATGCTCTCTGGGACTTTGAAGCATCTCTCATCTCTCTCTCGCTCCTCTCTCTCCGTATCTGTATCTGTGAGGACTGATTACTTCAGGCCACACGATATGCCTGTGTGCTACCCAGGTTTCCTGGTTTTTCATGTTTACTGAGTGTCAGAATGTGCATCTAGTGCATGTTAAGACACATTTGTTTTTGTTTTTAATCATTTTTATGAACAGCCCAAAATAAGCACTTTCCTGGCTACTTATTTCCTGAACACAGTCAAAGCAGCAAATCTGCAGTTCTCTGTGCTATGGTGTCTTTAACTGCAGCAGTTTCCCCAGAATTCAGTTTGTTTTACTGTAACAGCAGCTGAACGCATGCCACAGTAGATCAGCCGGGCTGATACCAGATGATTTATAGGAAATTATGTCTGAATGAGGACGCGGCTAAAGTTGTTAGCGTGTTCATTTCCCATTAAGATAAACGGAGTGTTGCCTCAGCAGCCGCTCCCAGTCAAGCACAGAGCCCCTGAAGATGAGTGAAAGCACTGTACACACATTCATCCACTTGCTCGCAGAATTACACATAATGACCGAGACACAAAGCGGCACAGGCAATTGACTTTGTGATCAACACTGGAGCACTGAGTAATCCCTTTCTGTTGCTCAAATCCTCTTGGAGTCATATTTTTGTGTGAAATGTTTGCAGTGGGTGAAGGTGTAGTGTGGTATAATTGTGTGTAATGGGGTGGGGGCTATGGGGACTTATAGTGAAGAGCACAGAGTGGGAAAGGTCCACTGCACTGAGGACTGACAGCACGGCTGGCCCCAGTAATGGGCCACTTTCTAAAACAATTACGTATGCTTGCAGGTCCTGGCTCTGTTTTGCTACTTAATTTCACTTTACTGGCCACAATTGGACAGGCATATGAGCAAGCACTATAACAAGTTGCATGACAAGCCTTTTCAGTTTCTTGGTTTCCATGCAGTTTTACCAACGTAAAAAAACCCTGAATGGAGCTAATAATATGTTTTATCCATGTGCTGGAGGGTGTGTGGGGAACACTTGGGATTTGTCCCACACCATTGCACCCTCTGGCTGTTCTGGTGGGTGTGATACTCTGAGACAAAGACAAAGACAAAGACATTTAACTTGCATTTGTTGCATTTAATTTACTGCACAAGCTGTTCATTCAGGGGACATTACAACCAGTTCCAAAAACAATGGATATGGCTCTTGTGTCAAAAGTCAATAACTGAGTGGATTTTGTTACATACTGGCCTGATCATTATTGCAGGCCCAGTTCCATAAATTAATTTCCCACCAACAGTATGTAACCTGGCAGTTAAGGGTATTTCTAAATAAAATTAAAGGTGCCGTTTTCAATAAGTAATTTGTCTACTTGAGGCAATATATAAACTGTCACAGCATGAAATCAATTTTCTGCCTTGGATAATTTCAAACAAGAGGTTTCTAACACATTAGTATAGCAATTAGAGGCCGGGGCTATCGTAGGCTAGTCTCTCTGAGAGCACCATCTCCACTACTGACACTTTCATTCCTCCTTTCTTCTTTCCTCGACCGTCCCTCTATGAAGGTGACAGGCACGCAGCCTAATCGCCACTGATAATAAATGTATCAACTCTTAAACTCCTGAGTGCTGAATGGGCTTCACCCCAGCCATTGAGCGAGAGCAGATTACTCACGCTTAGTTGGCTCTAGGTAGGCTTTTGCAAGCTTCCCCACCAGGCCTGGGAATCGGCTGCATTGAGGCCCATTCACAGTCCCCTGACACAGAGCATGCTTTTACTGCACACTGTTTTATTATGAAGAAATCCCAGCCTCCCACCCCAGCTTGTCCCTGCTATAGTCTTTCTTCTGCATTAAGAAAGGTTATCCCCTACCTTAATCCATATTGCTATGTGGATTAGAGGGAAGGGGGCGCTGCCCACGACTCAGGATCCCTTCAGAGCCCCTCTGGGACCCTCTCTCTCTCCCTCTTTTTTCCTGCTTTTCCTCCTTTACAACCTACCAATAGGCCTCGCAGAGGATTTGCATCTGAAATGGGAAACCTGGAGCTCCCTTCAATGAAGACATCGGATCAAAGTTCAGCCAGTCAAGGCCCTGCTAAAACGTTAAGGAGGACGGCTCAACACAAAGGGAACAGATGAGCGGCGACTAAAACACATTGGGATCCCTTATCCAGATTAACAGTGGATTATACCATCCACAATAAACCCGTTTTATTTGAAATCTCAGAATTTAAAAAATGTAAGAATCCAGCCCTGATGAAATGCCTATACTCTTATGGTCACGATGCTTGATTTTACAATCTAATGTTGGTGTGATAATATCTTGAAGAATAATTCATAATTGATTGTGCATTTCAGGTTTTGTTTGGGCATAAAGTTCCTTCAGAAAGTATTCATACCCCTTGAGTTATTCCACATTTTGTTGTGTTACAGCCTGAATTCAAAATTGATTCAATTGTTTGTTTTTTCTCTTACCCATCTCTTACATACAATACCCCATAATGACAAAATGAAAAGATGTTAAGGAATTGTTGCACATTTTTGAAAATACATAAATATCTCATTTACATAAGTATTCACACCCCTGAGTCAATACATGTTAAAATCAACTGTGAGTCTTTAATAAGAGCTTTGCACACCTGGATTGTACAATTCTTGCTCATAATTCTTTAACAAATTATTCAAGCTCTGTCAAATTGGTTGTTGACAGCCATTTTCAAGTCTTGTCAAAGATTTTCAAGCCCATTTAAGTCAAAACTGCAACTAGGCCACTCGGGAATCTTCAATATCAACTTGGTAAGCAAATTTGGCCTTCTGTTTTAGGTTATTGTCCTGCTGAAAGGTAAATTTGTCTCCCAGTGTCTGTTGGAAATCAGACAGAACCAGGTTTTCCTCTAAGATTTAGCCTGTGCTTAGCTCTATTATGTTTCTTCTTATCCTAAAAAAAACTCCCTAGTCCTTGCCGATGACAAGCATGCCCATAACATGATGCCTACAAACGCAATGCAATAAAATGTGTTATTCTGGCTGCATAGGTCATGACTGTGTAGCCATAGCTCGTTGTCTAGCTAGCAGCAAGCAAGGGATAAGAACGTTGCCACTGAGCATGGCAGCGGAACATATAGAACGAATGACTGGGTCGCGTCCGTAACTATAGAACTACTCGAATGAACGGATGGCTCGCGTCTCTAGCAACCAAAAGATGAGAAATCAAATCAAATTGTATTTGTCACATGCACCGAATACAACATGTGTAGACCTTACAGTGAAATGCTTGCTTACAAGCCCTTTTAAACAACAATGCTGTTTTAAGAAAAATAAGCGTTAAGTTAAAAAAAATGATATGTGAAAAATGTGAGGGGCACAGATTAGTCAGGTAATTGAGGTAATATGTACATGTAGGTGTAGTATTAATTCGCTTATAGAAAATTTAAATATTTCAATTTTTAGGTATATGAGCAGATGTGTGCTTTCATATGCTTTTATTTGGCAACTGTGGTATAAGTGGAATAAACACCTCTGTTCTGTAAAAAATGAAACATGAACTCCGCAAAGGGACTCTGCTCCGCCTCATCCACCTGCGTTGATCATTATTGTTTATCCAGCTTATACAACAGTAAAAGAAAACAATACTCAAGCACACATTTACCGGTAGAAAATAAGGCTTTTGTTCATATTTAAAAATGTTATAAGCAAATTCATACTTTCTCATCTTTTGGTTGCTAAAGACGTGACCCAATAGTTTGTTTGATTAGTTCTATATTTATGGACTTGACCTATATGTTCTGTTGCCATGTATGCTTGCAAGCTAGCCAACTAACTATGGCTAACACAGTCACAACCTCTGCAGCCAGAATAACACTAAAGTAGCTGCATTTGTGTTTGTTTAAGCTGTTTTCCAAATGAATAATGATGATTCCCGATTTTTCTGGCAGTGCTAGAAAAGTTTGCGTTCTCTTCAGGACACTTGAAACTGTTAATTGCGAGGAGATCACATTGCATATCAAACACTAAGCTAGAAGCTACCTTAGCTAAACAGTTTGTTGCTATCAAACCTGCCTATAAGAAATTAATTCAAAGATATCAGCTTCTGAAAACAGCTGGTATAACTAGAAATGTGGGAGAATTTTACAGCATAGCGCCACTTGCGTCATGACTGCAAAAGTAGGGGCCGGAGAAATTCATGTTCGTCACTCACCAGGTTAGCTGATCAGATGCTTCCAAAAAAATACGTTTCTGCAAAAACAAATCTAGGCTGGAAGTTTGTCCTTGTTGAATCTGTGTTTACAATGCATCCAATTTCGGTTTGTGTGGTTGTTGGTTTAGCTTTCTGTAACTTTGTAGCAAGTATGGTCTGCATGTGTAGGTGCATGTTGCATCATGATTTCAAGGTGTCCTGATATCTTTGCCAACTGTCCCGTTATCTTGTTTTAATGCCCATTCTATAATGCCTTTCTAGCCAATCAGAGCCAGTATTCAACAACGCTGTGGTATGAAATATTATATTATGACTATACCAGCTGTACTCTAGTATGTGTGTCTTTCTGGTGCTGTCCAGCTAAATTACAGAACACCACACTTATCTGACAGTGCGAGCCCTGACAGAGGCCCCTCATCAGCCAGACAAAATGACAGCTCATTGACCAGAAATGAATCCTTTAGCTGTTGGCTCTAACACATGGCAATTGCCCCATGTTGATTCCTTGGCTATTAAATTGGGTTATTTTATAATATGGTGTAATTGGTATAAATTGCTCTCCAGGTGATTTGGACCCTGTTGTTTAAATGGGTCCTTTTTTCCAGACAATGGAGGCAGTAGAGCCGTGCCTTGCAGTACTGTACCCTGATGGCTCGCCGTCTAATCTTAATTAGCTCACATGTTTGCTCTCATGGATTTTCACATAGCCCAGCTAGCTTGTGTCATTATCTATAGGAAATACACTCAGTGGGAAGGCCATGATATAATATATTACTCACAAAGGCAACTGTTTGAAATGTGTGCTTTTCTCCCCCAGAACACAGAGACCGGAGAAAGAAGTTTGAGCACTTTTCTCCCATTTAATTCAGCACCACAAAGTGATGTTTAGCACAGCAGGCTCAGTGGGCACCATTGTTTGTTTGTCAAAAGCAAAAATGCTTTTCCTTGAAGGGGTCCTCGAGTGTTTGTTTGAAGTGATAAGGCCAAGTGTCATTCTAAAGGTGTATTTGTGTCACAAAATGGAGTGCTAAAATTCACTATAATTGATGGCACTGCTGGACGCTAGCTGGGTGCCACAATGAAAACGTAGCCAGCAATTCAACTGACGCTGGAAAGACCTGGTTAAAAATCCGAGAAAAGCCCTCTCCATTCGTCACAACTAAACACAGAGGGAAATGTTAACTTTCTGTGACTATCTATTAGGATGGAATGAATATGACATAGATGTTTTGTATCTGGCGGCTTGCATTTGGCTAGCTGACATTCTGTCTTCACCTGCAGCATAAGCTGAGCCCAGATGTTAGTGGATATATTTGACATTCAACAAATGTCACCTGTCAATAGAATTGAGTGTCTGCTCCAGATCAACTACAGATGTCTGATGTGGATGTGGCTCATGATGAGGGGGTTCTCATACGGTCTCTGCTTTGGATATTATTGTCTATTTCATTTACATTTAGAGATACTGAATGACAAAATAGTACATTGTTTCTGTGGTTTGAAAAAATGGTATATGAACTAAATGTGAGTGTATGTGTGTGAGTGTATGTGTGCACATTAGGGTGTGTGTGTGCGACGTGCTTATCCTTGTGTGTGTGGAAAGCGATGGTGGGGGTTGTTCAGGTGTTGAGTGGCCCTCATTAACGGCATGTTCATTATGTGTGATTTAGCGCTGAAACACGGCGGCTGTGTCATCTCTTAACTTCATTAAATCATTAATTCCCCAGAAGTTAACTGAGCCAGGCATAATGAAGCCATCACAGTCTCAGCAGAATTCTCCCATTATTAAGTGTTGGTGCTGAGCAGAGGGAGAGAGAGACTTCCTCGATGATGTCTCAGGCCATTAAATTGATTTGTTAAATGGAGATATCAATACCTAGGATCCCTTTCAGGATAACACTATGGCAGTTTAGGGGACACCTTTACGGTAGCAATGTTATCCCAATGTGACCGCTGTCTCAAACATACAGTACCAGGGTTTTTCTTTATTTTACTTTTTTCTACATTGTAGAACAATAGTGAAGACATCAAAACTATGAAATAACGCACATGGAATCATGTAGTAAACAAGAAAGTGATAAAAAAATGAAGAAGAAAAAATGATTCAATGTAGCCACCCTTTGCCTTGATGACAGCTTTGCACACTCTTGGCATTCTCTCTAATTTAGCAGCACTGCTCCAAAGTGTGATTTAGCAAAGTAACAAAAAATTACAAATTTTAGTTTTCTAACTCAGCAGGAGCCCTCTAAATCAATGTGACAGATGGCAAATATTTCCTCTCTATAGCATAAGTGAGAGCATCTTATTCCTCAAATATACCAAGATGGAATAGCAGTCAGACGTCCTTTGTCCTCATCTTGTTGTGTCCCATGTATAAATATATTTACATCTTTCTTCGCATATCTTTTATATATTTTATTTTCCAAAAACTCAACTTCAAAACACTCTCCTGCAACCCGCCTCACCAATTTAAAAAAAGTAGTATTTACATCAAATCTGAAATCCACAATAGAAGCTAGCCAGAAGCTAACCAGAAGTTAGCCAGAAGCTAACCAGAAGCTAACCAGAAGCTAGCCAGAAGCTAACCAGAAGCTAACCAGAAGCTAACCAGAAGCTAGCCAGAAGCTAGCCAGTTTACTGGCTAACGTTAGTATTCAGCTAACCATGGTTTGTGGTCATCAGCTATCCTTTAGCTCGAAAAGCTATCGTCTGTTTTGTACTACACGACTCAGACCAGAACATACTGGACCAATTTTTCTTTCCATATCCCTGGATTTCAACCGCAAGCTCTGGACATTTACACCTGGATCTCGCAGCTAGCTAGCTGCTATCCGTGTGACTATTGGCTTACGTCGATCCCGGAGCAAACATAAATTATTCCGGAGCTAGCCAGCTGAAGAGTTCCATCAGCCACTCCTGGGCTACAATCACCTATCCGGACCTGTTTTACTGCCGATGCGGAGCCCCACCGGACCTTCACGACTGGACTACCTACGTTATCTACCCGAGGGAGTTTTCCAACTGGCCCCTCCGTCGCGACATTACATGAACGCCCATCTGCGGCCCGCTAATCGTTAGCTGTCTTATTGGCTGCTATCTGAATAGGTCTATCGGACAATTGTTCTTGGGTCACTATAACTATATCTATTTTGCCAGGCACCGTGTTATGCTATGGAGCGCACGGTGTTTCCAGTGCGGGTGCATAGCCCGGTGCGGCACATACCAGCCCTTCATATTGGCCAGGCTAGAGTGGGCATCGAGCCAGGTAAGGTTGGGCAGGCTCGGTGCTCAAGAGCTCCAGTGCGCCTGCACGGTCCGGTCTATCCAGAGCCAACTCTCCTTGTTTATCGTGAGGAGCCGAGGAGGAGACCAGAACCAGAGCCGGTGTTAGAGATGAGCGAAGCAGAGACTGTGAAGGAGTTAATGGGGAAAGTGGAGGAGAGAGTAATGAGGGAGTTGCTAGCATGGTGCTATAGGTACGATATTCGTCCGACGGAGCGTGTCGGGGATTTAATGACACCTGGGTCAGCGCTCCATACTCGTCCTGAGGTGCGTGTTAGTCGGCTGGTGAAAAATGTGCCAGCCTCACGCACCAGGCCTCCTGTGTACCTACCTAGCCTTGCACGTCCTGTGCCAGTCCTGCTCTCAGGCTCTCCAGTACACCTTCACGGTCCAGTCCATCCTGTGCCACCTTCACACACCAGTCCTCCGGTAGCAGCTCCCCGCACCAGGCTTCCTGTGCGTGTCCTCGATCCTGTAGCACCAGTTCCAGCACCACGCACCAGGCCTTCTGTGCGCCTCGCCTGTTCAGCACAGCCAGAGCCTTCCTTCCCTCCTGCGCTGTCAGAGTCTCCCGCCTGTTCAGCGCTATCAGAGCCTTCATCCTCTACAGCGCTGCCGGAGCCTCCTGCCTGTTCAGAGCAGCCAGAGCTGCCAGTCTGCAGGGAGCTGTCAGTCTGCAAGGTGCTGTCAGTCTGCATGAAGCAGCCAGAGCTGTCAGTCTGCAAAGAGCTGCCAGTCTGCAGGGTGCTGTCAGCCTGCATGGAGCAGTCAGAGCTATCAGTCTGCATGACGCAGCCAGAGCTGTCAGTCTGCATAAAGCAGCCAGAGCTGCCAGTCAGCAAAGAGCTGTCAGTCTGCAAGTAGCTGTCAGCCTGCATAGAGCAGCTAGATCCGCCAGTCAGCCATGATCTTCTAGATCCGCCAGTCAACCAGATTCTTCCAGATCTGCCAGTCAACCAGTCTCTTCCAGATCTGCCAGTCTGCATAGAGCAGCTAGATCTGCCAGTCAGCCATGATCTTCTAGATCTGCCAGTCAACCAGATTCTACCAGATCTGCCAGTCAACCTGAATCTTCCAGATCCGCCAGCCAGCCAGGATCTACCGGAGCCTACTACCTACCTGAGCTTCATCTCAGTACTGGGCTTCCTCTCAGTACTGGGCTTCCTCTCAGTACTGGGCTTTCTCTCAGTACTGGGCTTCCCCTCAGTTCCGGGCTGCCCCTCAGTTCCGGGCTGCCCCTCAGTTCCGGGCTTCCCCTCAGTTCCGGGCTGCCCCTCAGTCCCGAGCTGCCCCTCAGTCCCGAGCTGCCCCTCAGTCCCGAGCTGCCCCTCAGTCCCGAGCTGCCCCTCAGTCCCGAGCTTCCCCTCAGTCCCGAGCTGCCTCAGTTCCGAGCTGCCCCTCAGTCCCGAGCTGTCCCTCAGTCCCGAGCTGCCCCTCAGTCCCGAGCTGTCCCTCAGTCCCGAGCTGCCCCTCAGTCATGAGCTGCTCCTCAGTTCAGTGAGGTTCTGGGTGAGAACTATTAGGCCATGGTCGGCGGCGAGGGTGGATTATCCCGGGACGCGAAGGGGAGGAACTATGACTTTAATGGAGTGGGGTCCACGTCCCGAGCCGGAACCGCCACCATGGACAGACGCCCACCCGGACCCTCCCTATGGTTTTGAGATGCATCCGGGAGTACGCACCTTGGGGGGGGGGGGGGTTCTGTCACGCCTTGGTCATAGTGTTTTGTGTTTTCGTTATATATTTGGTCAGGCCAGGGTGTGACATGGGTTTATTGTTGTATTTCGTATTGAGGTTTTGTAGTTATTGGGATTGCGGCTGAGTAGGTGTGTTGTATGGGCTTGGCTGCCTGAGGCGGTTCTCAATCAGAGTCAGGTGATTCTCGTTGTCTCTGATTGGGAACCGTATTTAGGTAGCCTGAGTTTCGCTTTGTATTTCGTGGGTGATTGTTCCTGTCTCTGTGTTGTTTCACCAGATAGGCTGTAATTAGGTTTCACGTTCCGTTTGTTGTTTTGTATTTTGTATCGTTATTTCATGTGTCACTTTTTCTATTAAAGTCATGAGTAACCACTGCGCTGCATTTCGGTCCGACTCTCTTTCTACAAACGAAGAACGCTGTTACAGTTAGCCAGGGTTCATGCAGATAACTAAGAGTTAAAACTTTCAGATGAGACTGAATTAAGATGAAGACTAATGTTGACTGCTATTGATGTAAAATATTACTAGGTCTTTAACAGTTTATTCGGAAGATAACAGCTCTATAAATATGATTTTGTGGTGCCCAACTCTCTAGTTAATTACATTTACATGATGAGCTCAATCAGGTAATATTAATTACGGAGAAATTATCTTATAGAATAGCATGACACTTAATCAGTCATAGCCAAAGACACGACACTGTCCAACATCACTACTCTGGATGGTTCTGACTTAGAATATGTGGACAACTACAAATACCTAGATGTCTGGTTAGACTGTAAACTCTTCTTCCAGACTCACATCAAACATCTCCAATCCAAAGTTAAATCTAGAATTGCATCCTTCACTCATGCTGCCAAACATACCCTTGTAAAACAGACCATCCTACCGATCCTCGACTTCGGCGATGTCATTTACAAAATAGCCTCCAATACCCTACTCAATAAATTGGATGCAGTCTATCACAGTCTCATCCGTTTTGTCACCAAAGCCCCATATACTACCTACCACAGCGACCTGTACGCTCTCGTTGGCTGGCCCTCGCTTCATACTCGTCGCTAAACCCACTGGCTCCAGGTCATCTACAAGACGCTGCTAGGTAAAGTCCCCCCTTATCTCAGCTCGCTGGTCACTATAGCAGCACCCACCTGCACCACACGCTCCAGCAGGTATATCTCTCTGGTCACCCATAAAACCAATTCTTCCTTTGGCCGCCTCTCCTTCCAGTTTTCTGCTGCCATTGACTGGAATTAACTAAAAAAAATCTCTGAAACTGGATACACTTATCTCCCTCACTAGCTTTGAGCACCAGCTGTCAGAGCAGCTCACAGATTACTGCATCTGTACATAGCCCATCTATAATTTAGCCCAAACAACTTCCTCTCCCCATACTGTATTTATTTACTTATTTTGCTCCTTTGCACCCCATTATTTATATCTCTACCTTGCACATTCTTCCACTGCAAATCTACCATTCCAGTGTTTTACTTACTATATTGTATTTACTTCACCACCATGGCCTTTTTTTGCCTTTACCCCCCTTATCTCACCTCACTTGCTCACATTGTATATAGACTTGTTGTATGTGTCGAACTGCTTTGCTTCATCTTGGCCAGGTCGCAATTGTAAAGGAGAATTTGTTCTCAAGTTGCCTACCTGGTTAAATAAAGGTTAAATAAATAAATTCCTCTCATACATACTAATTCAGTAAAGTGCTAGTATAATGTATTTGAGAAATAGGCCTTATAAGCCCATTGTTATAATTGTGCTATAGTTTACTAGTTTTATAATATAATAGTGTTATAATATACTAGTGTTTTAATATAGTGGTGTTATAATAGTGTTATAATATAGTGGTGTTATAATAGTGATATAATATAGTAGTGTTATAATAGTGTTATAATATAGTAGTGTTATAATAGTGTTATAATAGTGTTATAATAGTGTTATAATAGTGTTATAATAGTGTTATAATAGTGTTATAATAGTGTTATAATATAGTAGTGTTATAATAGTGTTATAACATAGTAGTGTTATAATAGTGTTTTAATATAGTGGTGTTATAATAGTGTTATAATATAGTAGTGTTACAATAGTGATATAATATAGTAGTGTTATAATAGTGTTATAATAGTGTTATAATATAGTAGTGTTATAATAGTGTTATAATATAGTAGTGTTATAATAGTGTTATAATATAGTAGTGTTATAATAGTGTTATAATATAGTAGTGTTATAATAGTGTTATAATATAGTAGTGTTATAATAGTGTTATAATATAGTAGTGTTATAATAGTGTTATAATATAGTGGTGTTATAATAGTGTTATAATATAGTAGTGTTATAATAGTGTTACAATAGTGATATAATATAGTAGTGTTATAATAGTGTTATAATATAGTAGTGTTATAATAGTGTTATAATATAGTAGTGTTATAATAGTGTTATAATATAGTAGTGTTATAATAGTGTTATAATATAGTAGTGTTATAATAGTGTTATAATATAGTAGTGTTATAATAGTGTTATAATAGTGTTATAATAGTGTTATAATATAGTAGTGTTATAATAGTGTTATAATAGTGTTATAATAGTGTTATAATATAGTAGTGTTATAATAGTGTTATAATAGTGTTATAATAGTGTTATAATATAGTAGTGTTATAATAGTGTTATAATAGTGTTATAACATAGTAGTGTTATAATAGTGTTATAATATAGTAGTGTTATAATAGTGTTATAATATAGTAGTGTTATAATAGTGTTATAATAGTGTTATAATAGTGTTATAATATAGTAGTGTTATAATAGTGTTATAATAGTGTTATAATAGTGTTATAATATAGTAGTGTTATATAGTAGTGTTATAATAGTGTTATAATAGTGTTATAATATAGTAGTGTTATAATAGTGTTATAATATAGTAGTGTTATAATAGTGTTATAATATAGTAGTGTTATAATAGTGTTATAATATAGTAGTGTTATAATAGTGTTATAATATAGTAGTGTTATAATATAGTAGTGTTATAATAGTGTTATAATATAGTAGTGTTATAATAGTGTTATAATATAGTAGTGTTATAATAGTGTTATAATATAGTAGTGTTATAATAGTTTTATAATAGTGTTATAATATAGTAGTGTTATAATAGTGTTATAATATAGTAGTGTTATAATAGTGTTATAATATAGTAGTGTTATAATAGTGTTATAATATAGTAGTGTTATAATAGTGTTATAATATAGTAGTGTTATAATAGTGTTATAATATAGTAGTGTTATAATAGTGTTTTAATATAGTGGTGTTATAATAGTGTTATAATAGTGTTATAATAGTGTTATAATAGTGTTATAATAGTGTTATAATATAGTAGTGTTATAATAGTGTTATAATAGTGTTATAATAGTGTTATAATATAGTAGTGTTATAATAGTGTTATAATAGTGTTATAATAGTGTTATAATATAGTAGTGTTATAATAGTGTTATAATATAGTAGTGTTATAATAGTGTTATAATAGTGTTATAATAGTGTTATAATATAGTAGTGTTATAATAGTGTTATAATAGTGTTATAATAGTGTTATAATATAGTAGTGTTATAATAGTGTTATAATATAGTAGTGTTATAATAGTGTTATAATATAGTAGTGTTATAATAGTGTTATAATATAGTAGTGTTATAATAGTGTTATAATAGTGTTATAATAGTGTTATAATAGTGTTATAATAGTGTTATAATAGTGATATAGTAGTGTTATAATAGTGTTATAATAGTGTTATAATAGTGTTATAATAGTGTTATAATAGTGTTATAATATAGTAGTGTTATAATAGTGTTATAATATAGTAGTGTTATAATAGTGTTATAATAGTGTTATAATATAGTAGTGTTATAATAGTGTTATAATAGTGTTATAATATAGTAGTGTTATAATAGTGTTATAATAGTGTTATAATAGTGTTATAATATAGTAGTGTTATAATAGTGTTATAATATAGTAGTGTTATAATAGTGTTATAATAGTGTTATAATAGTGTTATAATATAGTAGTGTTATAATAGTGTTATAATAGTGTTATAATATAGTAGTGTTATAATAGTGTTATAACATAGTAGTGTTATAATAGTGATATAATATAGTAGTGTTATAATAGTGTTATAATAGTGTTATAATATAGTAGTGTTATAAAAGTGTTATAACATAGTAGTGTTATAATAGTGTTTTAATATAGTGGTGTTATAATAGTGTTATAATATAGTAGTGTTACAATAGTGATATAATATAGTAGTGTTATAATAGTGTTATAATAGTGTTATAATATAGTAGTGTTATAATAGTGTTATAATATAGTAGTGTTATAATAGTGTTATAATATAGTAGTGTTATAATAGTGTTATAATATAGTAGTGTTATAATAGTGTTATAATATAGTAGTGTTATAATAGTGTTATAATATAGTAGTGTTATAATAGTGTTATAATATAGTAGTGTTATAATAGTGTTATAATAGTGTTATAATAGTGTTATAATAGTGTTATAATAGTGATATAGTAGTGTTATAATAGTGTTATAATAGTGTTATAATAGTGTTATAATAGTGTTATAATAGTGTTATAATATAGTAGTGTTATAATAGTGTTATAATATAGTAGTGTTATAATAGTGTTATAATAGTGTTATAATATAGTAGTGTTATAATAGTGTTATAATAGTGTTATAATATAGTAGTGTTATAATAGTGTTATAATAGTGTTATAATAGTGTTATAATATAGTAGTGTTATAATAGTGTTATAATATAGTAGTGTTATAATAGTGTTATAATAGTGTTATAATATAGTAGTGTTATAATAGTGTTATAATAGTGTTATAATATAGTAGTGTTATAATAGTGTTATAACATAGTAGTGTTATAATAGTGATATAATATAGTAGTGTTATAATAGTGTTATAATAGTGTTATAATATAGTAGTGTTATAATAGTGTTATAACATAGTAGTGTTATAATAGTGTTTTAATATAGTGGTGTTATAATAGTGTTATAATATAGTAGTGTTACAATAGTGATATAATATAGTAGTGTTATAATAGTGTTATAATAGTGTTATAATATAGTAGTGTTATAATAGTGTTATAATATAGTAGTGTTATAATAGTGTTATAATATAGTAGTGTTATAATAGTGTTATAATATAGTAGTGTTATAATAGTGTTATAATATAGTAGTGTTATAATAGTGTTATAATATAGTAGTGTTATAATAGTGTTATAATATATAATATAGTGTTATAATAGTGTTATAATATAGTAGTGTTATAATAGTGTTATAATAGTGATATAATATAGTAGTGTTATAATAGTGTTATAATATAGTAGTGTTATAATAGTGTTATAATAGTGTTATAATATAGTAGTGTTATAATAGTGTTATAATATAGTAGTGTTATAATAGTGTTATAATATAGTAGTGTTATAATAGTGTTATAATAGTGTTATAATAGTGTTATAATATAGTAGTGTTATAATATAGTAGTGTTATAATAGTGTTATAATAGTGTTATAATATAGTAGTGTTATAATAGTGTTATAATATAGTAGTGTTATAATAGTGTTATAATATAGTAGTGTTATAATAGTGTTATAATATAGTAGTGTTATAATAGTGTTATAATATAGTAGTGTTATAATATAATATAGTAGTGTTATAATAGTGTTATAATATAGTAGTGTTATAATAGTGTTATAATATAGTAGTGTTATAATAGTGTTATAATATAGTAGTGTTATAATATAGTAGTGTTATAATAGTGTTATAATATAGTAGTGTTATAATAGTGTTATAATATAGTAGTGTTATAATAGTTTTATAATAGTGTTATAATATAGTAGTGTTATAATAGTGTTATAATATAGTAGTGTTATAATAGTGTTATAATATAGTAGTGTTATAATAGTGTTATAATATAGTAGTGTTATAATAGTGTTATAATATAGTAGTGTTATAATAGTGTTATAATATAGTAGTGTTATAATAGTGTTTTAATATAGTGGTGTTATAATAGTGTTATAATAGTGTTATAATAGTGTTATAATATAGTAGTGTTATAATAGTGTTATAATAGTGTTATAATAGTGTTATAATATAGTAGTGTTATAATAGTGTTATAATATAGTAGTGTTATAATAGTGTTATAATATAGTAGTGTTATAATAGTGTTATAATATAATAGTGTTATAATAGTGTTATAATAGTGTTATAATAGTGTTATAATAGTGTTATAATAGTGTTATAATATAGTAGTGTTATAATAGTGTTATAATAGTGTTATAATAGTGTTATAATAGTGTTATAATAGTGTTATAATAGTGTTATAATATAGTAGTGTTATAATATAGTGTTATAATAGTGTTATAATAGTGTTATAATAGTGTTATAATAGTGTTATAATAGTGTTATAATAGTGTTATAATATAGTAGTGTTATAATAGTGTTATAATAGTGTTATAATAGTGTTATAATAGTAGTGTTATAATAGTGTTATAATAGTGTTATAATAGTGTTATAATAGTGTTATAATAGTGTTATAATATGGTAGTGTTATAATAGTGTTATAATAGTGTTATAATAGTGTTATAATAGTGTTATAATAGTGTTATAATAGTGTTATAATATAGTAGTGTTATAATAGTGTTATAATAGTGTTATAATAGTGTTATAATATAGTAGTGTTATAATAGTGTTATAATAGTGTTATAATAGTGTTATAATAGTGTTATAATATAGTAGTGTTATAATAGTGTTATAATAGTGTTATAATATAGTAGTGTTATAATAGTGTTATAATAGTGTTATAATAGTGTTATAATATAGTAGTGTTATAATAGTGTTATAATAGTGTTATAATAGTGTTAAAATAGAGTTATAATATACTAGTGTTATAATAGTGTTACATAGTGTTATAATATACTAGTGTTATAATAGTGTTATAATATAGTAGTGTTATAATAGTGTTATAATATTGTAGTGTTATAATATTGTAGTGTTATAATAGTGTTATGATATAGTAGTGTTATAATAGTGTTATAATAGTGTTATAATAGTGTTATAATATAGTAGTGTTATATAGTGTTATTATATAGTAGTGTTATAATAGTGTTACAATAGTGCTATAATAGTGTTATAATATAGTGTTATAATGTAATAGTGTCATAATAGTGTTATAATAGAGTAGTGTTATAATTGTGTTATAATATTATAGTGTTATAATAGTTACAATATAGTAGTGTTATAATATACTAGTGTTATAATAGTGTTAAAATAGTGTTATAATATACTAGTGTTATATTAGTGTTATAATATAGTGTTATAATATAGTGTTATAATGTAATAGTGTTATAATAGTGTTATAATAGAGTAGTGTTATAATTGTGTTATAATATAGTAGTGTTATAATAGTGTTATAATATAGTAGTGTTATAATAGTGTTATAATAGTGTTATAATAGTGTTATAATATAGTAGTGTTATAATAGTGTTATAATAGTGTTATAATATAGTAGTGTTATAATAGTGTTATAACATAGTAGTGTTATAATAGTGATATAATATAGTAGTGTTATAATAGTGTTATAATAGTGTTATAATATAGTAGTGTTATAAAGTGTTATAACATAGTAGTGTTATAATAGTGTTTTAATATAGTAGTGTTATAATAGTGTTATAATATAGTAGTGTTACAATAGTGATATAATATAGTAGTGTTATAATAGTGTTATAATAGTGTTATAATATAGTAGTGTTATAATAGTGTTATAATATAGTAGTGTTATAATAGTGTTATAATATAGTAGTGTTATAATAGTGTTATAATATAGTAGTGTTATAATAGTGTTATAATATAGTAGTGTTATAATAGTGTTATAATAGTGTTATAATAGTGTTATAATAGTGTTATAATAGTGATATAGTAGTGTTATAATAGTGTTATAATAGTGTTATAATAGTGTTATAATAGTGTTATAATAGTGTTATAATATAGTAGTGTTATAATAGTGTTATAATATAGTAGTGTTATAATAGTGTTATAATAGTGTTATAATATAGTAGTGTTATAATAGTGTTATAATAGTGTTATAATATAGTAGTGTTATAATAGTGTTATAATAGTGTTATAATAGTGTTATAATATAGTAGTGTTATAATAGTGTTATAATATAGTAGTGTTATAATAGTGTTATAATAGTGTTATAATAGTGTTATAATATAGTAGTGTTATAATAGTGTTATAATAGTGTTATAATATAGTAGTGTTATAATAGTGTTATAACATAGTAGTGTTATAATAGTGATATAATATAGTAGTGTTATAATAGTGTTATAATAGTGTTATAATATAGTAGTGTTATAATAGTGTTATAATAGTGTTATAACATAGTAGTGTTATAATAGTGTTTTAATATAGTGGTGTTATAATAGTGTTATAATATAGTAGTGTTACAATAGTGATATAATATAGTAGTGTTATAATAGTGTTATAATAGTGTTATAATATAGTAGTGTTATAATAGTGTTATAATATAGTAGTGTTATAATAGTGTTATAATATAGTAGTGTTATAATAGTGTTATAATATAGTAGTGTTATAATAGTGTTATAATATAGTAGTGTTATAATAGTGTTATAATATAGTACTGTTATAATAGTGTTATAATATAGTGGTGTTATAATAGTGTTATAATATAGTAGTGTTATAATAGTGTTACAATAGTGATATAATATAGTAGTGTTATAATAGTGTTATAATATAGTAGTGTTATAATAGTGTTATAATAGTGTTATAATATAGTAGTGTTATAATAGTGTTATAATATAGTAGTGTTATAATAGTGTTATAATATAGTAGTGTTATAATAGTGTTATAATAGTGTTATAATAGTGTTATAATATAGTAGTGTTATAATATAGTAGTGTTATAATAGTGTTATAATAGTGTTATAATATAGTAGTGTTATAATAGTGTTATAATATAGTAGTGTTATAATAGTGTTATAATATAGTAGTGTTATAATAGTGTTATAATATAGTAGTGTTATAATAGTGTTATAATATAGTAGTGTTATAATATAGTAGTGTTATAATAGTGTTATAATATAGTAGTGTTATAATAGTGTTATAATATAGTAGTGTTATAATAGTGTTATAATATAGTAGTGTTATAATATAGTAGTGTTATAATAGTGTTATAATATAGTAGTGTTATAATAGTGTTATAATATAGTAGTGTTATAATAGTGTTATAATATAGTAGTGTTATAATAGTTTTATAATAGTGTTATAATATAGTAGTGTTATAATAGTGTTATAATATAGTAGTGTTATAATAGTGTTATAATATAGTAGTGTTATAATAGTGTTATAATATAGTAGTGTTATAATAGTGTTATAATATAGTAGTGTTATAATAGTGTTATAATATAGTAGTGTTATAATAGTGTTTTAATATAGTGGTGTTATAATAGTGTTATAATAGTGTTATAATAGTGTTATAATATAGTAGTGTTATAATAGTGTTATAATATAGTAGTTTATAATAGTGTTATAATATAGTAGTGTTATAATAGTGTTATAATATAGTAGTGTTATAATAGTGTTATAATATAGTAGTGTTATAATAGTGTTATAATATAATAGTGTTATAATAGTGTTATAATAGTGTTATAATAGTGTTATAATAGTGTTATAATAGTGTTATAATATAGTAGTGTTATAATAGTGTTATAATAGTGTTATAATAGTGTTATAATAGTGTTATAATAGTGTTATAATAGTGTTATAATAGTGTTATAATAGTGTTATAATAGTGTTATAATAGTGTTATAATATAGTAGTGTTATAATAGTGTTATAATAGTGTTATAATAGTGTTATAATATAGTAGTGTTATAATAGTGTTATAATAGTGTTATAATAGTGTTATAATAGTGTTATAATAGTGTTATAATATGGTAGTGTTATAATAGTGTTATAATAGTGTTATAATAGTGTTATAATAGTGTTATAATAGTGTTATAATAGTGTTATAATAGTGTTATAATATAGTAGTGTTATAATAGTGTTATAATAGTGTTATAATAGTGTTATAATATAGTAGTGTTATAATAGTGTTATAATAGTGTTATAATAGTGTTATAATAGTGTTATAATATAGTAGTGTTATAATAGTGTTATAATATAGTAGTGTTATAATAGTGTTATAATATAGTAGTGTTATAATAGTGTTATAATAGTGTTATAATAGTGTTATAATAGTGTTATAATATAGTAGTGTTATAATAGTGTTATAATATAGTAGTGTTAAAATAGTGTTATAATATACTAGTGTTATAATAGTGTTACATAGTGTTATAATATACTAGTGTTATAATAGTGTTATAATATAGTAGTGTTATAATAGTGTTATAATATTGTAGTGTTATAATATTGTAGTGTTATAATAGTGTTATGATATAGTAGTGTTATAATAGTGTTATAATAGTGTTATAATAGTGTTATAATATAGTAGTGTTATATAGTGTTATTATATAGTAGTGTTATAATAGTGTTACAATAGTGCTATAATAGTGTTATAATATAGTGTTATAATGTAATAGTGTCATAATAGTGTTATAATAGAGTAGTGTTATAATTGTGTTATAATATTATAGTGTTATAATAGTTACAATATAGTAGTGTTATAATATACTAGTGTTATAATAGTGTTAAAATAGTGTTATAATATACTAGTGTTATATTAGTGTTATAATATAGTGTTATAATATAGTGTTATAATGTAATAGTGTTATAATAGTGTTATAATAGAGTAGTGTTATAATTGTGTTATAATATTATAGTGTTATAATAGTTACAATATAGTAGTGTTATAATATACTAGTGTTATAATAGTGTTAAAATAGTGTTATAATATACTAGTGTTATAATAGTGTTATAATATAGTGTTATAATATAGTAATGTCATAATAGTGTTATAATATAGTAGTGTTAAATAGTGTTATGATACTATATTAACAGTTCAAACTAATGAGGGCGAGAGGTTTCTCTGAGGGTCCTCACCTCTTCACCACCACCAACAGACCTCCACTGTTATCTAGTTACTAATGTTGTTTTCTCTGGCCCCAGGGGAGCCTGCCATGCCTGGGCCACCAGGGCCTGCCTGCCTGCCTGCCGACAACAACAGTGAACAAGCTGTTTCCAGGCAGCGCACAAGTAAACAACTCGAGCCAAGACAGAGCGCCTGCAATATGTTCTCTCTCATTAGCTTCCCCTTCTCTTTCCCACAGACTAATGTCAGCCCTACAACTCCCCATACACTAGCAGCTAGCCTGTTTCTCTCGTGGCTTATATGCTTCTGTCCAGACATTTTCTTTACCTTTACTAGGTTTGCTTTTGTTGTCTACTACCGAACATGGCCTTCATTATGAACTTTATGTTAAAACATTTCTGGGGAAATTGGTGAGGTATCATCTTTATTTAGGCTGTACCTTTGATACCTTGTAGAAAGCCTCTGTCCTTTGTGGTGCTGTCTTTTCTGGTTTTGGATGTTGTCTTCCTTTGTTATGTTATTATTCTATTATTGGGTTAGAGGAGAGCAAAGACCAACTCTGTCATGTGTAAAATGGACGTTGGGTCGAGGACAATGCATTGAACCCGACAGACAACTCAACTTGTCAGATTTATGGGAGAATTACTTGATGCCACATCATTACTTGGTGATCCTTCCGAATTGTAATAATGTCCCCAGACATTTCTCTATGAAAAGGCTTGAGGACCATCCCATTGAGGGGTTCTCGCTTCTATAGGACAGAGCTGTCTTACAACAACATGAATCCCTTTGCTCCCCCTTCCTGCTTTATAATGAAATGTTGATTGTTCCAAGTTTTGACATGGTATCTGCTCATCAAATAGTAGGAAGATTAAGACATGGAGTTTTCCAAACAAAAAACAAACAAAAAATACATATTGCGTTTCAGTTGAGGGTTAGGGTTATGGCTGACAATGTTTGCATGAGCTCCATGTGATTCCTCGTCTATGGCCTGCAATGTTTGCTGGTGAAATAACAGCCAGCTCTCTGGGGCGTGTGGTGTTTGCAATATGACCCATTTCAATGGCTCTGGATCCAGGCATGGTGTGGATGTTTGGAATGGGTTCAGAACCGAGTCCTGTACTGTAGATCCCTCTGGATGAGGAGTAGATTGGTCCTCACCCCTTCCTCTCCCTTTTCCCCAGGGGTTGTCATAGCAACAGGCATGTCATAACAGTTCCCTAAAGTGTCACAAGAAAGATGGTGGTGTTTCGTTTCAAAGCATTACACACACACACGCACACACACACGTACACAGACACTGAGACCTTATACCTTTAGCAACTTAACCAATAAAGAACAAACATTAGAAGGAGAAGGTTATTACCATTAGATGTGTTGGATGTGCTAACTGTCAGCTTCATCTGGCCAAACTGTGAAGAGAGACTGTAGACCTGTCAGACATCTACATTAGGAGGTGACACTATGTCACCTCTGTATTATATGTCACCTCTGTATTATATGTCACCTCTGTATTATATGTCACCTCTGTATTATATGGTGCTAGGTGACACTATGTCACATCTGTATTATATGGTGCGAGTTGACACCATGTCACTCTGTATTATATGGTGCGAGGTGACACTATGTCACCTCTGTTTTATATGTCACCTCTGTATTATATGGTGCGAGGTGACACTGTGTCACCTCTGTATTATATGTCACCTCTGTATTATATGTCACCTCTGTATTATATGTCACATCTGTATTATATGGTGCGAGTTGACACCATGTCACTCTGTATTATATGGTGCGAGGTGACACTATGTCACCTCTGTTTTATATGTCACCTCTGTATTATATGTCACCTCTGTATTATATGTCACCTCTGTATTATATGGTGCTAGGTGACACTATGTCACATCTGTATTATATGGTGCGAGTTGACACCATGTCACTCTGTATTATATGGTGCGAGGTGACACTATGTCACCTCTGTTTTATATGTCACCTCTGTATTATATGGTGCGAGGTGACACTGTGTCACCTCTGTATTATATGGTGCGACATGACACTATGTCACCTCTGTATTATATGGTGCGACGTGACACTATGTCACCTCTGTATTATATGTCACCTCTGTATTATATGTCATCTCTGTATTATATGGTGCGACGTGACACTATGTCACCTCTGTATTATATGGTGCGACATGACACTGGCTACGTCCCTTCCGTCTTCAAGAGAGCGAGAGTTGCACCCCTTCCGAAAAAACCTATACTCGATCCCTCCGATGTCAACAACTACAGACCAGTATCCCTTCTTTCTTTTCTCTCCAAAACTCTTGAACATGCCGTCCTTGGTCAGCTCTCCCGCTATCTCTCTCAGAATGACCTTCTTGATCCAAATCAGTCAGGTTTCAAGACTAGTCATTCAACTGAGACTGCTCTTCTCTGTATCACGGAGGCGCTCCGCACCGCTACAGTTAACTCTCTCTCCTCTGCTCTCATCCTTCTAGACCTATCGGTTGCCTTCGATACTGTGAACCATCAGATCCTCCTCTCCACCCTCTCCGAGTTGGGCATCTCCGGCGCGGCCCACGCTTGGATTGCGTCCTACCTGACAGGTCGCTCCTACCAGGTGGCGTGGCGAGAATCTGTCTCCTCACCACGCGCTCTCACCACTGGTGTCCCCCAGGGCTCTGTTCTAGGCCCTCTCCTATTCTCGCTATACACCAAGTCACTTGGCTCTGTCATAACCTCACATGGTCTCTCCTATCATTGCTATGCAGACGACACACAATTAATCTTCTCCTTTCCGCCTTCTGATGACCAGGTGGCGAATCGCATCTCTGCATGTCTGGCAGACATATCAGTGTGGATGACGGATCACCACCTCAAGCTGAACTTCGGCAAGACGGAGCTGCTCTTCCTCCCGGGGAAGGACTGCCCGTTCCATGATCTCGCCATCACGGTTGACAACTCCATTGTGTCCTCCTCCCAGAGCGCTAAGAACCTTGGCGTGATCCTGGACAACACCCTGTCGTTCTCAACTAACATCAAGGCGGTGGCCCGTTCCTGTAGGTTCATGCTCTACAACATCCGCAAAGTACGACCCTGCCTCACACAGGAAGCGGCGCAGGTCCTAATCCAGGCACTTGTCATCTCCCGTCTGGATTACTGCAACTCGCTGTTGGCTGGGCTCCCTGCCTGTGCCATTAAACCCCTACAACTCATCCAGAACGCCGCAGCCCGTCTGGTGTTCAACCTTCCCAAGTTCTCTCACGTCACCCCGCTCCTCCGCTCTCTCCACTGGCTTCCAGTTGAAGCTCGCATCCGCTACAAGACCATGGTGCTTGCCTACGGAGCTGTGAGGGGAACGGCACCTCAGTACCTCCAGGCTCTGATCAGGCCCTACACCCAAATAAGGGCACTGCGTTCATCCACCTCTGGCCTGCTCGCCTCCCTACCACTGAGGAAGTACAGCTCCCGCTCAGCCCAGTCAAAACTGTTCGCTGCTCTGGCTCCCCAATGGTGGAACAAACTCCCTCACGACGCCAGGACAGCGGAGTCAATCACCACCTTCCGGAGACACCTGAAACCCCACCTCTTTAAGGAATACCTAGGATAGGATAAAGTAATCCTTCTCACCCCCCCCCTTAAAATATTTAGATGCACTATTGTAAAGTGGCTGTTCCACTGGATGTCATAAGGTGAATGCACCAATTTGTAAGTCGCTCTGGATAAGAGCGTCTGCTAAATGACTTAAATGTAATGTAAATGTATTATAAGGTGCGAGTTGACACTATGTCACCTCTGTATTATATGTTGCGAGTTGACATCATTTTAGAGAAATGGCAGTACGTCAAACCGGTCCCACAACCGCCATACTGTCACCTCGCACCATATAATACAGAGGTGACATATAATACAGAGGTGACAGTGTCAACTCGCACCATATAATACAGAGTGAATGGTGTCAACTCGCACCATATAATACAGAGGTGACATATAATACAGAGGTGACATATAATACAGAGGTGACATAGTGTCACCTCGCACCATATCTGTATTATATGTCTCCTCTGTATTATATGTTACGAGGTGACACTATGTCACATTTGTGTTATATGTTACCTCTGTATTATATTTCACCTCTGTATTACATGTCACCTCTGTATTATATGGTGCGAGGTGACACTATGTCACCTCTGTATTATATGGTGCGAGGTGATACTATGTCACCTCTGTATTATATGTCACCTCTGTATTATATGTTACGAGGTGACACTGTGTCACCTCTGTATTATATTTCACCTCTGTATTACATGTCACCTCTGTATTATATGGTGCGACATGACACTATGTCACATCTGTATTATATGGTGCGAGGTGTCACTATGTCACCTCTGTATTATATGGTGTGAGGGGACACAATGTCACCTCTGTATTATATGGTGCGAGGTGACACTGTGTCACCTCTGTATTATATGTCACCTCTGTATTATATGTCACCTCTCTATTCTATGTCACTTCTTTATTATATGTCACCTCTGTATTCTATGTCACCTCTGTATTATATGTCACCTCTGTATTCTATGTCACTTCTTTATTATATGTCACCTCTGTATTATATTGTGCCAGGTGACGCTTTGTCTACCAGACTTATTATTTGGCTTTCGACAATGGTTTCGCCACGTAGTACAGTACAGTAGGTGAGACTTTGTCTTCAATGTGTGGAAGTATTGATCGCCCCTCAGGCCTGAGTCGATAGTGGAACCCAACAAAACGTTTCGGCACAGGACATCCAGAGGAGAGGGGGCTGCCAGCCTGCCTTCCAGCCTGTCCCCTTTTGGCTTCTCTCCATCCCTCCGCTGATTTTTTCCATCTTCCTCAGTGCTTTCATCAAGAGCCCTCAGCCGCCGCATACATTTGATGTGCCAAAAATGTGAGCCTTGCTTTTGTAAGTGATCTGACATTTTGAAAGGGAGTCTAGACTGCTTTTTACACTGTCATCATGGCATTGTCTACTGGCTCCTTGACTGAACAATTGTTCCACATTGAGTTTTTATTCAAGTGTGCCAAAAAAAATCCCCAAAACATGCCTGTCATTCTGAAGTGGAAACATCAAATAAGTGGCATTGTAAAACAACAAGCGTAACATTGTTGATAAGACACTGATTAGTTATGTGCAACTGGGTGTACTTGGGCATCTGAAAAACAAATGGAAGAAATGGAAAACAATTGTATGTTTTCTCTGTTATATGTTGTATAATGTTTTAAGCAGGCAGGCGCAGGGATGTACTAGATCAGGATTCCTCTTATCTTACCGTGCCTAGGATGTCTCGCTTTAGACACATTTTTCCAGCTGGCTCCAAAACACCAGTACATTTCAGAAAGAGTAATACATAAGTTGTTATATAGTTGTAATAAAATAAGTGGTTTAAAGAACAAAGGGGAACGAGGCTGGGGGTGAGGGAAAGGAGAGGGGTGGCGTCCGGCAGTGGTCTGTGGTTCTCTTTTCCCAAGACTCCTGCTGTTCTGTTGTTTAAGAGCCCAATCCCTCCCGCTCTCCCTCACTCTCTCCCAAATCCCTCCATCCTCCCTCCTCCACAAACCCCTCTGTCCTCATGGGCTGGTGGGATAGTCCTCCCTGTTAAGAGTTAATTGGAGAGGATGGATGGGATGACAGGACAGGAGGGATAAAAAGATGACTGCAAGGCCCTGTAGGTGGACGATATGGTGACTAAATACCTCTCTGTTTCCCTTTAGCTTATAGTTGTGAAGGAAGAAGGCAAAATAATACATCGTTGTTCATAAGAAAAAAGGTAGTGGCGTGGATCAGAAAACCAGCCAGTATCTGGTGTGACCACCATTTGCCTCATGCAGCATGACAACTCCTTAACATAGAGTTGATCAGGCTGGTGATTGTGGCCTGTGGAATGTTGTCCCACTCCTCTTCAATGGCTGTCTGTAGCTGCTGGATATTGGCCTGAACTGGAACAACATGTCAATCCAGAGCATCCCAAACAGGCTCAATGGGTGACATGTCTGGTGACATTGTGTACTGATTCTTGCGATATGGGGCTGTGCATTATCATGCTGAAACATGAGGTGATGGCAGTGGATTAATGGCACGACAATGGGCCTCAGGATCTCGTCTCAGTATCTCTGTGCAAACCGCTCTCCCACACCGCTGCCATCTGCCCGGTACAGTGGAAACCAGGATTCATCAGTGAAGAGCACACTTCTCCAGTGTGCCAGTCGTCCATCGAATGTGAGCATTGCCCACTGAAGTCGGTTACGGCGCCGAACTGCAGTCAGGTCAAGACCCTGGTCAGGATGACAAGCATGCAGATGAGCTTCCCTGAGACAGTTTGTGCAGAAATTCTTTGATTGTGCAAACCCACAGTTTCATCAGTTGTCCGGGTGGCTGGTCTCAGATGATCCCGCAGGTGAAAAAGCCAGATGTGGAGGTCCTGGGCTGGCGTGGTTACACGTGATCTGCTGTTGTGAGGCCGGTTGGACATACTGCCAAATTCTATAAAACAAAGTTGGAGGTGGCATATGTTAGAGAAATTAACATTAAACTATCTGGCAACAGCTCTGGTGGACATTATTTCAGTAATCATGCCAATTGCACACTGCCTCAAAACTTGAGACATCTGTGGCATTGTGTTGTGTGACAAAACTACACATTTTAGAGTGGCCTTTTATTGTCCCCAGCAGAAGGTGCATCTGTGTTATCATCATGCTGTTTAATCAGTTTATTGATATGTGTAATGCTGCGGGTGTCGTGGGTGTGGAGTCAAACGCAGGAGACAGAGAGTGCAATGCTGTGCGTCTTTAATAGCACCAACGCACCACAGGGTGCTCACAATAGTAACGGCCCCAAACACAGGGAATGAAAATGTAGGACGGAAAAGTCACGACCAGGCACTAACACGTACCTCTACAACAGAGCCGAAGGTTACACTGAAATAATCCCGCACAACAACCAGGCGGGCCGGCTGTCTAATAAAGACAAACTAATCATATATAAACAGGTGCTACCAATCAACATACAGGGAGGGGGAGGAAAGACAATCAGTGGCAGCAATAGGCCAGTGACGACGACCGCCGAGCGCCACTCGTGACAATATGTCACATCTGTCAGGTGGATGTATAATATATTTGAGAGAGATAGGCTTTTAGTGTGTTTGGAACATTTCTGGGATCTTTTATTTCAGCTCATGAAACATGGGACCAACACTCACCTCTCTCAGACAGCCTAGGAGGACTCACCCACTCACAACAGATGCCCAGTTAGTCTGAGCAGCACCGTCTCTAAAGATCTGTTGGTCTGTCAAATTAGCACTTCTTTACGTTTATTGGAGGTGAGGTGGGTAGGAGTGTAGTTGTGTTTTTTCTTTATTTTATGCCAAGTCGAATTTGATGATTTTTCATATTCATCAAAGGCATTGATGTATCCATTGAGATCTTTCATAATGCTGAAATTAAAGATGGGTAAATTTTATGCCTGAGCTGATTTAATACATTTTTAAAACTGCATTTAAGTGGGGTCCAATCTTTCAATCCCAAACATGAATGAATTAAACTGTGTAACTTAAACTTGTGTGGAGTTTGTTGAACTAGTTTCCTTTAACTAAGTCCTGCAGTGAACACAGATAGTGAAAAGTAAAAGCAGCGCTAATCCAGCTCTCCCCATGAATGTTTGATCAGCAGCATGCAGCACTATATGCTGAAAACTTCTCACAGAGCTGCAAGTGTCACAATTGACCTTAAAGTTGAATAATAACTTGCTCATGAAGCTGCTGGGCTGTAGCCTAGCCAAGCCTGGGCCTCATCTGCACGGCCCTGTGAGAGTAGGGGAGAACAGGAGAACAGCCAATCAAATGGCAGGCCAGCCGCGGGGTCCTGGGCTGGGGCCTTCTGGAGTGGCAGGGTGGATTGGGGTGGGCTGGAGGGGCAGGGTGGGACAGGGTGAGGTTTGAGTGGGCTGGAGGATCTGGGTGGGGCCTGGGCCAGAGCAGCAGCCAGGTTTCACACAGGAACAGTTGGGGAAAGGAGCTCACTCGTCCTGCTCTGGGAGGTGCTGGGCACTAGCCAACATCCCAGCGTCAACAGTCTGCTTACAGAAGGCACTCCTATGTAGAGTGGGTGAACAAGAAGTATGACTACTAAGCAAAACAGGAGTGACCTTTTTTTAAAGTTACCGACAATTTGACCTCTGGTGTCAGTGATTGTATGACATAGTTACTGGAGTTTGATTTACCTCTATTTATAACACTAAGCATTTTAAATATGTATGTTGGGGGGGGGGGACATACTGTTAGTCTGTTGTCTATTTTTAACATTCATTTTTGCTCTGGTGTTTAGTAATTAGTGTTAATCTTCAATGTTAGGCTATGTTGATTACCACAACAAATCTACTTTTTCCACTTTGCTCCAGCTTTTCTATCATTCATAAAGACAAAACTCCATTACTGGTGTGTATGTAAGTGATCTGAACTACAAGGGACCAGATGCACAGGGAGATTGGTCATTGTATTTCATGCCTCCCTGGTGAAAATTTCCCAAAATACACTAACTGCAATGGACCCAAATCTTCACAGTAACAGTGTTCATGTTTTAAAGTATGACAAAAAAGAATTGCCATGAAAATTGCATTGGGCCAGGGCAACAAACATGCAATGGGGGGCATATGAAATATTGAAGAGGAGTTTAATTATTCAGGCCGTCCAGTCATATGTTTACAAAGTGTGTTTTTGTGGGGAGGAGCAAGTGAGAGGCTGGGCCAGCAGGAGGAGCGCGTCCCTACTAGACCCTGACCCCTCCCAGGTCTGATACAGGTCCCTGGCTCCCTGCCCTTGTGGACCCTGGCCCTGGCTCACCTGCCTAGGGTAGGCCCTCTCTCATCTGGACCATAATTGACCTGGCTGCTGTCCCCTTTCATGTCCCTTCCATTGCATGACAGGTCTTGGGGAGGCTCATTGCATGGCAGGTCTAGGGGAGGCCCACTGTATGACAGGTCTAGGGGAGGCCCACTGCATGGCAGGTCCCGGGGAGGCCCACTGCATGGCAGGTCTCGGGGAGGCCCATTGCATGACAGGTCTAGGGGAGGCCCACTGCATGGCAGGTCTAGCGGAGGCCCACTGCATGACAGGTCTAGGGGAGGCCCACTGCAGTTCATGACTAGGGGAGGCCTAGACCCTTTCTCACCAGGTGGACTGTGGGTGTTCAAAATCTCTCTCTATGTCAAATCAAAAATCAAATCATATTTGTCAAATGCTCCAAATACAACAGGTGTAATAGACCTTACAGTGAAATGCTTACTTTTACATTTTTATAAGAAACTAATAGTTATATTTAACTAGGCAAGTCAGTTAAGAACAAATTATTATTTACAACGACGGCCTACCCAAACCCAGATGTCGCTGGGCCAATTGTGCGCCGCCCTTTGGGATTCCCAATCATGTGATACAGCCTAGATTTGAACCAGGGACTGTAGTGACACTGCGATGCAGTGCCTTAGACCACTGCGCCACTCAGGAGCCGCCGCGTGGTGGTTTACAAGCCCGTAACCAACAATGCAGTTTTAAGAAAAATGTGAGATCAGTACACACCAACACCACCTCAAATTAATCACAGAGCATTCTCACCTAAACTCTCCTCTGCCCTCTCTCCCTCTCCACCCTTCCTGAGTGCCCCAGACCTGAGGAGCGATTGGGACTGGACTGCTACCCAGAGAGCAGCGTGAGTTACTTTAGTGTGAATTGTGCGATTTACAGACTTCTATTGCACCTAGTCTTTTGCCAAAATGCACTACAGCACAGATGACACTATTATTAGGCGGATGTCTTGTTTTAATGGAACCCACCATGTGGATATCTTTCCCCCCAATTATTCTCCCACCCCAAGTCACATAGTAAGATAATAATAACCTGACATATCCCTGTAGGATGGTTGATATGTTCTATGTTCTGCTTTATTGAGCGTCTACCTGTCTGTGTTTCTCTGGCCAGAGCTGTTATAGCAGAGTGTGTAACCAAGTTGAGTGATCCAGTCACCACTGTTGAATTATTTAGATCACCAGGGAGACAAGTGCTGTGCTGCACTCCAATACATGATACAAGCATCCAAATGTAGACACAACATACAATTTCCTTTTTAATATACACTGTATATTATCGACAGTTTAACATATCTTAAAAATGTTAAAACATGTTTTAACATTTTTCGAAATACCGTTAATGATTGGAACAATGACTAGAAATAACCTCCAAAAGAAAACCATTGATTGAGGTTTCAGTTCCAGATCTGCGTTTCTCAGTAGACCCCCTAATCCTCCTCCCTGTCCCCCCACCCCAGCCTTTCTTAACTGAATGGGGGCCGCTCTCGCACACAAAAAAAGTGCATTAGGGCTAAGAGGGAAACATGGCAACTGCTCGCATGTTGTCAAGACAGATTAGTGTGACACGACTCAATCAGACATTGGCCTCAGCAGACAGGCTCCAGGGAATTCAGAGGCCACACGAGCCCCGCGCTCGCTCATCCTCTCCCTCCCCCATCCCCAACTCTACTCCACAGTAATTGTCAGCCAATCAATATCTTAATTATAGTGAACAAAAATATAAATGGAACATGCAACTATTTCATTGATTTTACTGAGTTACAGTTCATATGAAGAAATACGACAATTGAAATAATGTCATTACTCCCAAATCTATGGATTTTGAATCTGAAACATTTAAAAAATGGGCCTCACAATGGGCCTCAGCTATTTTTATGCATTCAAATTGCCATCGATAAAATGCAATTGTGTTCGTTGCCCGTAGCTTATGCCTGCCCATACCATTTTGGTATTTGGTATTTTGGTATTTTATTAGGGTCCCCATTAGCTGTTGCAAAAGCAGCAGCTACTCTTCATGGGGTTCAACACAAAACATGAAACATAATACAGAATGACATAATACAGAACATCAATAGACAGGAACAGCTCAAAGACAGAACTACATAGATTTTAAAAAGGCAAACAGCCTACATATCAACGCATACACACAAACTATCTAGGTCAAATAAGGGAGAGGCTTTGTGCTGTGAGGTGTTGCCTTATCTGTTTTTTGAAATAAGGTTTGCTGTTTATTTGAGCAATATGAGATGGAAGTATGTTCCATGTAATTAGGGCTCTATATAATACTGTACGCTTTCTTGAATTTGTTCTGGATTTGGGGACTGTGAAAAGACCCCTGGTGGCATGTCTGGTGGGATAAGTGTGTGTGTCAGAACTGTGTGTAAATTGACTATGCAAATGTGGGATTTTCAACACATTAATGTTTCAGAATAAATAGAAGAAGTGCTGCAGTCAGTCTCTCCTCAACTCTTAGTCAAGAGAGACTGGCCTGCATAGTATTTATATCAGCCCTCTGTAAAACGTGTCACTTAGTTCTGGGCCAGCTGCAGCTTAACTAGGTCTTTCCTTGCAGCACTGGACCACACAACTGGACAATAATCAAGATTAGACAAAACTAGAGCCTGCAGAACTTGCTTGTTGAAGTGTGGTGTCAAAAAAGCAGAGCGTCTCTATCATGGACAGACCGCTCCCCATCTTTGCAACCATTGCATTTACATTACATTTAAGTCATTTGGCAGACGCTCTTATCCAGAGCGACTTACAAATTGGTGCATTCACCTTATGACATCCAGTGGAACAGTCACTTTACAATAGTGCATCTAAATCTTAAGGGGGGTGTGAGAGGGATTACTTATCCTATCCTAGGTATTCCTTAAAGAGGTGGGGTTTCAGGTGTCTCCGGAAGGTGGTGATTGACTCCGCTGTCCTATATGTAAGTCGCTCTGGATAAGAGCGTCTGCTAAATGACTTAAATGTAAATGTAAATATGTTTTGACCATGACAGTTTACAATCTAAAGTAACAGCAAGTAATTTAGTCTCTTCAACTTTTTCAACAGCCACACCATTCATTACCAGATTCAGCTGAGGTCTAGCACTTAAGGAATGATTTGTACCAAATACAATTCTCTTAATTTTAGAAATGTTCAAAACCATTTTTTTACTGGCCACACATTCCAAAACAGACTACAACTATTTGTTAAGGGTTTCAGTGACTTCATTAGCTGTGGTTTCTGATGTGTATTATGGTTGAATCATCAGCATATATGGACACACATGCTTTGTTTAATGCCAGTGTCAGGTCATTGGTAAAAATAGAAAAGGGTAGAGGGCCTAGAGAGCTGCCCTGCGGTACACTTTACATGTTTAACATGAACATGAGAGTAGCTTCCATTAAAGAAAACCCTTTGAGTTCTATTAGATAGAAAGCTCCGACTCCACGATATGGCAGAGGTTGAAAAGCCATAAAACATACATTTTTTCAACAGCAGGTTATGGTCAATATTATCAAAGGCTGCACTGAAATCTACCAGTACAGCTCCCACAATCTTCTTAATTATCAATTTCTTTTAACCAATCATCTGTCATTTGTGTCAGTGCAATACACGTTGAGTGCCCGTCTCTATAAGCATGCTGAAAGTCTGTCGTTAATTTATTTACAGAGAAATAGCATTGCATTTGGTCAAACACAATTTTACAGGTCTGCTGTTAGAACCAGTAAAGGCCACATTTACCACTCTTTGGTAGTGGAATGACTTTGGCTTCCCATCAGGCCTGAGGACAAAGACTTTCCTCTAGACTCAGATTAAAAATATGACAGACAATAGTGGTTATAGAGTCAGCTACCATCCTCAGTAGCTTTCCATCTACGTTGTCAATGCCAGGAGGTTTGTCATTATTGATCGATAACAATTGTTGCACTTCTCCCACACTAACTTTACAAAATTCAAACTGCTTTCTTTCATTATTTGTTTTTTTATGCACGACTACAATGGCTCACTCTTCGTTGTTGGCATTTCCTGCCTAAGTTTGGCCACTTTGCCAATGCAATAATCATAACAATAATTGTCAACATCAAATGGTTTTGTGATGAATAAGCCATCTGATTTTGATGAAAGTTGAATTTGTCTTTCTGCCCATAATTTCCTTTAAAGTGCTCAAGTTTATTTTCCATCATTCTTTATATCATTGATCTTGGGTTCCTAATACAGTTTCTTCTTCTTTTTGTTGAGTTTAGTCACATCATTTCTCAATTTGCAGTAAGTCGGCCACTCCTATTGTCCCATCTCTTTCAACCCTACAGTTTTTCAATTCTTCATCAATCCATGGAGCCTTGACAGTTCTAACAGTTATTTTCTTAACAGGTGGATGTTTATCAATAATTGGAAGAAGAAATGTTCATAAATTCATCAAATGCAGCGTCTGGATGCGCCTCAGTAGTCTCATCAGACCAACAAATCTGTTTAACATCATCCACATAAGAGTCACAGCTAAATCTTTTGTATGATCTCTCGTACACTATTTTAGGCCCAGCTGTTGGAACTATGACTTCCCTGGATACAGCCACTATATTGTGATCACTGCATCCAATGGGTATGGATACAGCTTTAGAACAAAGTTCTACATTATTAGTACAAATGGGACTGATACATGTGGATGATCTTGTTCCTGCAGTGTTTGTAAACACCCTGGTAGGTTGATTAATAACCTGAACCAGATTACAGGCACTGGTTACAGTAAGAAGCTTCCTCTTGAGTGGACAGCTTGATGAAAACCAGTCAATATTCAGGTTCCCAAGGAAGTAGACCTCTCTATTTACATCACATACACTATCAAGTATTTCACACATATTAGTTAGATACTGTCTGTTAGCACTTGGTGGCCTATAGCAACACCCCAAAAGAAAAAGCTTTAGATGTGCCAAGTGAACCTGCAACCACAACACTTCAATGACACTTGACACAAGACAGGAATAAGTATATATATATACAGAAACACCTCCCACATAAGCATGTATTCAGGACATAAAGTTAATTTCTTAGCCATATTTTTTGCAGTTTTACTTTTGTGCCATATTCCAAACAGGATGTGCCCAGTGAACCTGCTACCACAACACTTCAATAACACTTGACATAAGAGCTTCTCTAAGCATTACAGGGATATGGCTCTGAATATATACAACAACACCTCCCCCATAAGCATTTCTGTCTCTTCTTTATATGTTATATCCTTGTATTGTTACTGCTGTATCATCAAATGAATTATCTAAGTGAGTCTCAGAAATGGCTAATATATGAATGTTATCTGATGTTAGCAAGTTACTGATATTATTAACCTTATTTCTAAGACTACATATATGGGCTATTTTCAGCCCTTTTCTGGGTAGCCTATCAGAGATAGACATAATACTTAAAAGAGCAAACACAGCAAGATAAAATATATATATACACTACCGTAAAAGATAGGGGTCACCTAGAAATGTTTTTTGTCCATTGCAATAACATCAAATTGATCAGAAATACAGTGTAGACATTGTTAATTTTGTAAATGACTAGTGTAGCTGGAAATGGCATATTTTCTATGGAATATCTACATTGATATACAGAGGCCCATTATCAGCAACCGTCACTCCTGTGTTCCAATGGCACATTGTGTTAGCTAATCCAAGTTTATAATTTTAAAAGGCTAATTTATCATTAGAAAACCATTTTTCAATTATGTTAGCACAGCTGAAAACTGTTGTCCTGATTAAAGAAGCAATAAAACTGGCCTTCTTTAGACAAGTTGAGTATCTGGAGCATCAGCATTTGTGGGTTCGATTACAGACTCAAAACGGCCAGAAACAAAGACTTTCTTCTGAAACTCATCAGTCTATTCTTGTTCTGAAAAATGAAGTCTATTCCATGCGAGAAATTGCCAAGAAACTGAAGATCTTGTACAACGTTGTGTACTACTCCCTTCTCAGAGAAGAAATCCATACTGCCCTGCCCACTTCACTGTTGCGCCAAGCAGAGGAAACTGCAGTTCTGAAATACATCAAAAAGTGTGAAGACTTCTGCCTGAAGCCCATACACACCCCAGCATACATGTTGGACCCCAAGTATGCTGGCAAAAGCATCCTGTCTGGTGCAGAGATCAACAAGGCCTATGGTGTCATCTCTACTGTGTCTCGCCACCTTGGCCTGGATGAGGGCAAGTTTCTTGGCAGTCTGGCAAAATACACTTCCAAGCAAGGGCTTTGGGATGGAGATGCAATATGGCAGTTGTGCCAACATCTCATCAGCCACGTGGTGGAAGGGGCTCCTTCCCCTGTTACCTCTATCATCCTCCAAATCCCACCAACATCAGCCGCCTGGTCCTTATTTGGGAACACACACACCAAATCACGCAACAGGCTGACCAATAC